>NC_048298.1:301054194-301228462 GCF_013100865.1 Trachemys scripta elegans
CCCCCCGACCCCATCCCTCCGCAGCCCTGACCCCCAGCTCCGAGCCCAGCCCCTCTGAGCCGGGCACCCTGCGACCCCGAGCCCAGCTCCCCACCCAGCCCTGGACAACAGTAGCGCCACCCCCAGGCAGCGACAGCCCATTGGCACCAACCATCACTAAGCGACAGCCCATTATGTAATTGCAAATGTATACATACCATTAAAGCATTTAATGTTTTTAAATGTATTTTGTGTATTTTCAAATTATTAAAAATTAATTTTTGAATGTATTTCACCGGTTATTTTTTACATTTCCAAATACATGTTACTAGAGTATTGCAACTTTTTTTATGGAAGGGGCCCCCTAAATTGCTTTGCCCAAGGCCCCCTGAATCCTCTGGGCGGCTGGGGACAAGTGCAGAGGGAATCAAGGAAGAACATCCCGAGTCAGGTAAGTATTGCAGAGAAAAGATAAGAGCAGCAGAAAAGCAGTATATGTTAATAGTAGCTCAAGGTCTTCAGAGGTATAAGAAGAGCTTTATGAACACATCAGGAGTATATGAAACACTAGAGAGAAAGCAAGCCATTAAAATTGAGCTATGATTCTGAAATGAGGAGAGAGAACCAACTCTGATCCAAAATCAATTCTCTGATGTTTTTTAAAATTGCTCTTTAACAAGAAGAGGAATTAGGCGAATGAATGATCTTGTCAGTACATTGTAGAAGAGAACATTTAATGGCAATATCAGCATAAAACTATTGGGCCTGATTCATCATTACGTTACTTCAGTTGTACAGCGGCATAACTCCGTTAGAATCTTGCCTTCCACATTCTCAAGAAAATTTTAACTTACTGAACTGGCAGCAATTATTTCTGAGGGGAGAAAAAAAAAACAGAAAACGCCAGAAGCACCAGCGGAATGGAATAAAGCAAGCCTGAAGTCAATTTTCAAAAGGGAAAAAACAAAAACAAAATCACAACCATCTGCAATAACTATAATTTCAATCCTTTGCAAGCATTAGAGAAAATATTAATCTCAATAAATATGTAACTACACAGAAGTGAACATAGCCATGACCAACACAGTAAGAAATTCACAGCTGGGATTGTATATGCAGCTTGAGAGAACTATACATTGGTCTAACTGTTCAGCAGAGCATCTATCCCCTCTGGCCATCTCCACCATCACCCCATTGTCTTTCTCAGAGCCACCTTGACTAGTGGTGTGCTGGAACCCAAAACGGGAGACAAAAGTCTGTTATCTACCCAATTCCTTCCATAACTTCCCCATTTTTTGCATCTGTTGCATTGCAGAGGGGCCCCAACCATCCTTCTTAACAGTTTTAATTTGTTCATTTTTTTTCGCTCTGAACTATTTTCCAACACAGCGATAGTCAAAAAGCCCTTGGCCCTGGCCCCTGGCAGACAAAATTCCCACTGATGTCAGTGCGAGTTTGGCTTATGGAAATTCTGTGGGATTACTTCATTTATTTTTCCAAAAATAATGTACTGTTAACCCTCAAAGCGTTCTGGCATGTTTTTGAATTACTCTCGTAACAATAAAGCTACATCAGGGTCAGCATTTACTTGGCTATTTGTGCCTTCTCAGCTGGTTGAAGCTACTTAAACCACAGTGCACCCAACGCATGCACCACAATCAAATAATGATCCATGTGCACCTTACTTTGCACTTAATTGGAAAGACACTGTAGCTGTCTGGAAGAAAGTGGTGTGAAAAAAGACCTCGGGATCATAATGAACTTCAAATAAGGTATGAGTTGCCAATGAAATATGGCGAAAATAGGCTGTACACTGATATTTTTATCTACTATATTGTTTTAAATTATTTTAATTGAGTATTTTTTAACAGTTATCAAAAGTGTTTGGAGAGGCACTTCTTAAAGATGTGTCGATCAAAATAAATAAAGATCAAAACAAGTCTTTTGGCCTGTGTTATGCTGGAAGTCAGACTAGATGATCGCAGTGGTCCCTTCTGGCATTATAATGTATTAATAAGATTTCATAAGAAAATAAGAACGGTCATACTGGGTCTGACCAATGGTCCAACTAGCCCAGTATCCTGTCTTCCGACAGTGGCCAGTGCCAGGTGCCTCAAAGGGAACAAACAGAACAGGTAATCATCAAGCCCATTCCCACCTTCTGGAAAATAGAGGCTAGGGATACTCAGATCATGATTTTGCATCCCTGCCCATTCTGGCTAATAGTCATTGATGGACCTATCCTTCATGAACTTATCTAGTTTTTTTTTTAACCCTGTTATAGTCTTGGCCTTCACAACATCCTCTGGCAAAGAGTTCTACAAGTTGACTGTGCGTTGTCTGAAGTTAAACTTCCTTTTGTTTGTTTTAAGTCTGCTGCCTATTCATTTCATTTGGTGACCTCTAGTTCTTGTGTTAGGAAAAGGAGTAAATAACACTTCCTTATTTACTTTCTCCACACCAGTCATGATTTTATAGACCTCTGTCATAGCCCCCTTTAATCATCTCTTTTCCAAGCTTAAAAGTCCCAGTCTTATTAATCTCTCCTCATATGGAAGCTGTTTCAGACCCCTAATAATTTTTGTTGACCTTTTCTGTACCTTTTCCAATTCCAATATATCTTTTATGAGATGAAGCGACCACAGCTGCACATAGTATACAAGATGTGGGCGCACCATAGAATTATATAGAGGCAATATGATATTTTCTGTCTTATTATTTAGCCCTTTCTTAATGATTCCCAACATTCTGTTCACTTTTTTGACTGCCACTGCAGATTGAGTGGATGTTTTCAGAGAACTATCCACAATGACTCCAAGTCTCTTTCTTGATTGCTAATAGCAAATTTAGAGCCCATCATTTTATATGTATAGTTGGGATTATGTTTTCCAATGTACATTACTTTAAGTTTATCAACATTGAATTTCATCTGCCATTTTGTTGCGCTGTCCCCCAGTAGTGTGAGATCCTTTTGTAGCTCTTCGCTGTCTGCCTGGGACTTCACTATCTTGAATAGTTTTGTATCATCTGCAAATGTTGCCACCTCATTGTTTACCCCTTTTCTCAGATCATTTATGAATATGTTGAACAGCACTGGTCCCAGTACAGACCTCGGGGGGACACCGCTATTTATGTCACCATTATGAAAACTGAGTATTTATTCCTACCCTTCGTTATTTCAAGCTTCAGACATAGAAGCATCACATCACTGACCGGGAAGGTAAAAGTCTCTTATCTTGATACAGATAAGACTTTTGCCTAGAATAAGGTGTGCAGTTCTGAACACTTCATATACCAGAAACTTGGCAACAAATTAGAGGACATAAAGAGAAGAGCAACAGAAATTATTAAAAGGCTGGAGGTGTTAACATACATTGTGAAGAAACAGAAAAAGAACTAAATATGCATAACTTGGCTAAATTATAACTACAAGGGGATATAAGCACTAAAGTTAAGCAGATGCCTAAGTATCTACAGGATCAGGACCATAATACCCACCCACTGTACAGCATGGAGGGAGCATATCCGTTCAGAATTTTCCAAGAGGGTGTTCATAGTAGGAACGGGGTAGAAATGAGCAGAGGAAGACTTAGGATAAATTAATATCAGGAAACATTTTTTTCTCTATTAGGGTTCTGTCTTGGCCCACTGAAGTCAATGGGAGTTTTTCATTGCCTTGAATAGGAGCAAGTTCAAATCTACTGCTGGAATCATTAAGAATTGGTTAAGAGAAAGTACTGGAAACTGGACTGTAGGCGACAATCCTACCCTGGCCCCAGGGAATAGACTAGATGAATCAATAGGTCCTTTCCAAAACTAATTTCTATAAATTTACATACAGTGGCTCACTTGAAGCAATAGCACAGATGGGATATATTACAAAAAGAGAAATAAAAACCCAAAAGCACAAGAGAAGGGAAGAAAATGCCCAGTAGAAATGCCAAAGAGTAAAATTAAGAGAGCAGCATGTTTATTGGATGTTTTGTAGAAAAGAAAGTGAGTTAGCCTTTAGAAAGTCTTCATTAGTTAACCAATAATGATGAAGGAAGTAAATACAATTTAAAATGACAGAGAATGTATTTTTTACAACTCCGCTATTTCAATCTTTTCTGGCATAGTATATAAATGCAGTTATACCATCACATTAGACTACCTCACAAGGACTCAATCAGCTAATGTGTTAATGTTGGGTTTGGAACAAACACTGAGTGGACATTTTATAGATAGCTTCTCTGTGCTTTGTACATTAATTATTTTTCTTCCAATGAAAACTGTTGCCAAGTAATAAATGCCCAAACCACTTGGTAATGGTGTCGTAGCCATATCTGATTTGAGGAGATGCCAAAGTCTGTACTGTAAATATGTATTTAGGAATTTGTTAAAATGAGGAATCTATTGTCTATTGCACAAATATGTATATTGTTGATAAAACATGTCAGAACAGCTGCCCCGGAGTTATTTCTAGCAAATGGACTCAGTGCAATTAACATATACACACTTGAAATCTACATAGTAAAAATCCATCTTGAAATTAGGGTGACCAGGTGTCCGTTTTTTTGACTGGAACACCTGTAGAAAAGGGATTCTGGCGGCTCCAGTCAGCACTGCTGACCTGGCCATTGAGTGTCCGGTTGGCAGCGCCGTGCAGTGGGTCTAATGCAGGTTCCCTTCTAGCCTCTGCTCTGTGCTGCTCCCAGGAAGCAGCGGCATGTCCTCCCTCTGGCTCCTACATGTACGGGCAGCCAGGGAGCTCCACACGCTGCCTCCTGCCCTAGTGCTGCCCCCACAGCATCCATTGGCCAGGAACTGCGGCCAATGGGAGCTGTGGGGCGACACTTGTGTAGGAGCCGGAGGGGGAAAATGCCGCTGCTTCTGGGAGCTGCTTGAGGTAAGTCCTGCTGAGAGCCTGCACCCCTGATCCCCTCCTGGACCCTAACCCTCTGCCCCAGCCCTAATCCCCCTCCCACTCTCCAAACCTGTCGATCCCAGCCTGGAGCACCCTCTTGCACCCCAAACCCCTCATCCCCAGCCCACACCCCCAGCCAGAGCTCTCACCCCCCATGTGTCCCTGCCCCAGCCCTGATCCCCCGCCCTCACTCCAAACCCCTCAGTCCCAGCTCAGAGCACCCTCCTCCACCCCAAACCACTCATCCCCAGCCAGAGCTCTCACACCTCCCAGCACCCCAAACCCCTGCCCAAGCCTGGAGCCCCCTCCTGTCCTCCGGACCCCTCGGTCCTCACCCAGAGCACTCTCCTACACCCCAAACCCCTCATCCCTAGCCCCACCCCGGAGCCCTCACCCCCTCTCGCATCCCAACCCAATGCCTCAGCCTGGAGACCCCTCCCGTACTCTGAACTTCTCATTTCTGGTCCCACCCCAGAACCTGGGAATGGGCGAGAGGGGATGGATCACTTGATGATTACCTGTTCTGTTCATTCCCTCTGGGGCACTTGGCATTGGCCACTGTCGGAAGACAGGATAGTGGGCTAGATGGACCTTTGGTCTGACCCAGTATGGCTGTTCTTATGTTCACCTGGGAGCCTGCACCCACAGTCAGAGCCCTTACCCCCTCCTGCACCCCAGCCTCCTGAGCCAGCCTGGTGAAAATGAGCAAGTGAGTGAGGGTGGGGAGAGCAAGCGACAGAGGGAGGGAGGATGGAGTGAGCGGGTAGGGGCCTCTGGGAAGGGGCAGGGCAAGGGTGTTTGGTATTGTGCGATTAGAAAGTTGGCAACACTACTTGAAATGCTTGATAACAGAAGTCACTGCATATGATCGGTAGCCATGCTTCTATTCAAAATACCGTTGTCTTTTCACTTTTCTTTCACCGCACTGAATTATGGACAGCTTTTGTAGCAGTTTAAACATGTGAAGTGCTATATACATACTAACTTAAAATGTGGCAAGTAGCCATTTGAAAAGGCTCTTTTCTTTTGTTTGCATGTTTGTATATGCCAAACAATTTTTTTAAATAAAATAAAATGTTCAGGGCTCAGAGACTACATCATAAATTTCAGCCCAGAGCTAATCTTTTATGAATTAGTTTTAAAGCACTGATAACAGGGTTTTAAAAGGGAGACAGTGATAGACTCTTCAGTATAATAATGCTAGAGGGCACAGCCATAATATGATAAAATGCATAATCAGGATTTTACAAGTAGTGGGGGATATTTCTGCAGGTCCTGAATCCTTGTAAAAAATCTATCTAGGGTTTTAATTGCTTCCTCTGTAATACATGTATACCTAATAACGTCTCAGCTTTCATCTTCTCTCTTTCCTATCTTACATTCTTGCTTTCTAATGTTCTATTCAGAACACTAGTCAAGCAAAATTCTTTTATCTTACCCCTAGGGAATGTGCAAAGCATCAACTAGAGGTAACAGAGTCCCTCCAGCATGTATCCTCTTTATTAATTGAAAACTACTAGCCAGTTTTATATTTTGCAGCAGTGGGCAAAAATTCTTCTGCTTCTGAGTGCATAAGGAATTAGGTGGATTGTGACATAGAAGCTCTTATCTGACCTATTCTGCACTGTCTGAAAATTAAATCCACACCCTTAACATGCAAGTGAACGTAAATTTACTGCACTGTTGGTTCTGCAGCAAATGCGTCAAAGACCAAAGTTTTGCGCATTGTGTGTTCTTCATGGTTCTTAGCTACATTCCTCAGATGTTCTCTCTCTGGCCCTAGGATTTAGCAAGAATATTCTCTGTTAAAGCACAAGGCTCAATTCAAAACAGCTTGCTGAGCATGGAAAATAATTATTGCTCAGCCCTATAAAGAACGTATTTTATAGCAAGGAGCATGATTAGGGCTCTAGACTAGGAGTCAGGAAACCAGATTTCTATTCCCAGTTCTGTCACTGGTCTGCTGTGTAACCTTGGTCAAGACACTTCATCTCTCTGTTTCCCCTACTACTGTTTGGTCTGTCTTGATTGTTGAGACTGTAAATGCTGTGCAGCAAGGACCATCTTTACTATACATTTGTACAGTGCCTAGCATAAAAGGACCCTATCTCAAACACTGCTGTAATACAAAATAGAACACTTCCAAAGACAGGTTGGCTTGTCACCCATAATTTGATGTTAACATTTAAAAAAAACAGAACAAAGATCACACAGTGAAACAGATACCTGAATTTATATGCAATGAAATTGCAGGACAAAGATGGTGCTCAAAGAAACTCCTCCTCCTCATTTCTGGTGGAATTATAACTAAATTTATCTTCAGACATTTCGCACTCCCAGCAGTATAAAATGCACGGGAATGAATCTTTGTCCTCAGGTGTGTTTAGCCTATATCTAGTCAATTCATGTTAATTTCTAATCCACTATATTCATACACTTCCATGCAGCCACTTATGCAACTATGAGAAATCTTGACACAGAGATCACGTTGAAATCTTTGATTTTCCACCTCCTCGTTTTAAGAATTCCAGTCATCCAATTAAGAAGCAAAAGCAACACCATGTGACCAGTCACACACCAGAAAAAACAAACATGGTAAAAATCACCTCTGTGCACAGTGCTGATCAAGTTAGGGTTTAACTGAGACTTAAATAAAGCTGGTGTGAACCCTGTGCATTGAGAACACTTAAATATTCAGAGTCCTGTGGAAGATCTAATTTATTCCTGAGTTCAGACTATCAAGTAAAGAAGCTGCCCATTCACACCAATTAGTGATAGGGAAAATTAACTACTAAAGCTCAAACAATATTGGCTTTTGCAGGTGCCACAACCTGGTCTCTACCACTCCTAACACCTGGAACACTTTTCTTTTAGTCTCTTCACTCTCTCTCTCTATTGTTTAATAGTTAAATTTATAACTCTCTTAGTTAACTCCATAAAACATTTTGGAATACAGCTTATAGAAAAAATCCTATAGAAAATACATGTGTATTATACTTGCTGTTCATAAAGAAATAAATATTCTCAGTGGAATTCCTCAGAGAACAGGGATGTCTCTATTGCCCTATGTCTTGCATAAGGTTGAGACCTACAGCCATAACCAGGTAATGCAACACCTAGCTCTGAATCAATCAATAGCATTTATTTCAATGGAACTGCATGAGGTATAAAATACTGCAGATTTTCACCCTCTGGGTAAAATCCTAGCCTCACTGAAGATAATGGCAAGATTCCCATGGACTTCAATGGGATCGGGAATTAATGTTTATTACAGCTAGTAAAAAATGTTCTGTCAAAACTTTTTTGTGGTTGTCTTAGGGTTGTTGTTTTTTTATTCACTAAAACAAAATCTTTCAAAACATTTTCATTGAAAAACACTCCCTTTTTTTATCCCTCTCCCCACCCAGGAGAGGTGGGAATGGAGGGGAATGGAGGGGAGTAAAAAAGTGAGAGGTTGTTTTTCTTTCTACCAAATCCAAGTGACATTTTTAAAAAGGCGTGTACATTTTGAAAAATGTCATTTAAAAAACTTTATCACAAGAAAGAATTTCACTGAAATTTCTAAAGAACAAAAATGTTGTTTCTTTTGAAAATGTTCACATAATATACTATTTATTTGACCAATTCTAGTTTTTATGTTGAGCTTCAGGACCAGATAAACAATATGGTTGGTGCCATTCTTGGCTATGCTCTTCTGATATGTCTCACATTGCATTGAAGGGATTTGTCTACAGAGAAAGAGGAAACACTCCATTAAATAACCTCAGTCTGCAGGTAGCATAGTGTCTACGACATGAGAGCTGAAGAATTTTGCAGAGACAAGAAGGGGAAGAAAGATGGGGAAACGCCAACACATGAGGAAGGAGGAGAAGAGTTAATAGATTATAAGAGATAAAAAATTAAAAGACAAAAAGGCAGGGAGAAAATGAGGTGATTAGCAATGGAAAAATACAATAAGGTTAGGAGAAAAGAAACAGGAAGACAGAAGTATAGACAAAGAAGAGAAAGAGTAACAGCAAATACACCCTGGGGGGGAAAAAGCGTCTCTTGTCTATCTCAGACAAAACTGTTGCTTCCAAAAAACCCACATCAGGCTTGGGAAACAGAAGGAATGAGAAAGAAGCACAATTTTTTGTGACAGGCAGTAGGAAAACTGGGGATGTGGAGGGGAGAGAGAAAGGAAGGACAAGGAGTGATTTCATGTTTCCTTTGGCAACTAAATGGTTCCAAGTTGCATCTGTTTTTCAAAGTTCTTCCAAGACAGGATGCCCATGTGCTACCACCTCCCACCTACATCTGAGAATCTAAACCTAGAGCAAATTCTTCTCCTTTCCTTCCCATCTCTTAATCTTCTCTTCCCTTTATTTGTCTCACTCAGAATCAGTGGCAGCCTATTGCTGCCTGCCGGGGCTTTGCCAATGGACCCAACTAGGGGCACAACCAGAGTAACCCCTCAACTAAATAAGGTTACCTCCGTTATGCCATGCTGCCGCTGCCTCTGCCTCCCCAGCAAAACACATTTCCTCCTGCATGTGCCACTGACTCAGAAGCAGCCTTTCTTGGACCCTGCTGACTGGCATCAGTTATGGGGTGCCAAAGTCTGGCTTATCCAAGGAAATGTTTGATCACAGGTGGGTTGTGCTAAGCTCTTTAATATCTGAATTAAGTGTGTGATAGAATAGCATGGCAGCATCCAGGCTAAACAAACTACCTGATCATCATCTCATTTTTGTCACAAGTAGTGCATACCCTTTTTTACAGGCATTTATCCATCAGAAGAGTTAAAAAAAAGTTTCTTATTTGCCAGTTTCATCTCCCAGAACAAGTAGCCTCTCTAGGTCAGAAAACTCTGCATACAATCAAAAACCATTCTTCCTTTTCTATAAACTTAATTACAGTATGATAATTTTGAGACCCACAAATGCAAATGAGTTGAACAGCAATGGCTGTGCCTTACAGAAATGATATAGATTCCTCCTGATAAGCAATGTAGCTGTTTTGAAAATTCCTCCTCGTTATAATGCAAATCTAGGATGTCCTCATGTAGAAGGATAAAGGGAAATATGAAAGAATTTATTTCCATTACTTTCATGGTTCTAACTTTTGTTGTTGGTTTTTTTTCTTTTGGCAGAATATTGAAAGCAAGGCATGACCTGGCATCTGAACACATGACTGGGAGCCAGGAATTCTGAGTTCTAATCCTGATTGATTCTCTGTGGCATTCAGGAGGTCACAACATTTCTGCCTCATTTACAAAAGGATCCAAAAGAGGGGCATTGTATTAGTTAGTGCTTGTCAAGGTCTGTGAAGAGAAATTCTGTAATTTTCCTCATTACCTGGTTCTTAAAGCCCTAACTCAGCATTCAGAACCACTAGTGCAGACTTGTTCCCTCTATACAGTCTCATTTAGACCCCACACTAGCAGCTCCTGATACAGGATCAGGGCCAAAATTACTTCCATCATCCAATTACAGAACCTAGTTCTTGTATAGTTTATATGTAGCTCCTTTGTATGCTGATTTATGTTTTTAAACAAGGCAGATATTTTGCCTCTTTCCCACAACAAAGTGAGTCTGTATTTAAGCAAACATGTCCATATACTCCAAAAATATCATACTCTCTTGCCTGCAAAAATAGAACATGTTTTCCTCTCTTCTGTCCCCTTTAAAATTGGTACAGAAACCACACCCAAGACAAAGTAACTGATTTAAAGAGAGAAAACTGGAGAAGAAACCACACCCAATAGAGATATTTATTAATATTGAGCTAAACTGCAACATCCTTACTCACAATGAACAGCGCTTTATACCACAAGTTGCCCCACTGGTTTCAATGGGAGGATTCAAAGAGTAAGGTACTACTCACCATGAGTAAATGTTTCAGAATCTAGTTCATACACATTTTATTAAATGAGCTATATATTGCCAACAGTGTATTTTAATTACATAAGGCAACCGTATGACCCACTTGGAAATATCCAGCATTAAAAGTCAATCTAATCCAGTTACTCTCTAGGGACTTCGGGGTCAGGTGTGACAGGAGCCATTTAGGAAATGGAAGAACATCCTGAGAAATTTTATAGATTTCTCTCCGTGTATTCCCTGCTGTTACAGTGAGAAAGTATTTCTAGAGTGTTTGTAGAAAAAGGGAATTATCCAAGCCTCTTTCTGAGAGACCAGAGCCTGCCCGGGAAACTTCTTCACAAGCAACACAAGAGTCTTTTGTTAAAAGGGAGAAAAACAAATCTATGAGTGTGTTAAATAAAGTTTTGGGCCAGATCCTCAGCTGGTATATATCAGCATAGCCCCACTGTATTCAATGCTGTGCTTCAATTCAAGTGGTGTCCTGAATTCATTTGATCAGCCTTGGCCTTCGAATGTCCTCTAGATGTAAACAGCTGATCCAAAAATAAGATCAAATCCAGATAAATGCCGTGGGTACATACTAAGCCCCTTTTTCAGTTATGGAGAGTTCCCCATCGCCCTACTTTCTCTTCCCTTTGTCTGTTGTGTCATTTAGATTTATCCTCTTGGGGTCAAGGGCTGTCTCTTGCTATAGACTCATAGACTTTAAGGTCAGAAGGGACCAGTATGATCATCTAGTCTGACCTCCCGCATGATGCAGGCCACAAAAGCTGACCCACCCCCTTTCCCTTGACTCAGCTGTTGAAGTCCCCAAATCCTGTGATTTAAGGACTTCAAGTCGCAGAGAATCCTCCAGCTAGTGACCCCCGCCCCATGCTGCGGAGGAAGGTGAAAAACCTCCAGGGCCTCTGCCAATCTACCCTGGAGGAAAATTCCTTCCAGACCCCAAATATGGCGATCAGTAGAACCCCGAGCATGCAGGCAAGATTCTCCAGCCAGACCCTCATTGACCATTGACACTATTTACCAGCGATGGCACGCTGTTGATTAATTGACTAAAATCACGTTATCCCATCAAACCATTCCCTCCATAAACTTATCAAGCTTAATCATAAACCCATAGAGGTCTTTCGCCCCCACTGTTTCCCTCGGAAGGCTCTTCCAAAATTTCACCCCTCTGATGGTTAGAAACCTTCGTCTAATTTCAAGCCTAAACTTCCCCACGGCCAGTTTATATCCATTCGTTCTCGTGTCCACATTAGTACTGAGCTGAAATAATTCCTCTCCCTCCCTGGTATTTATTCCTCTGATATATTTAAAGAGAGCAATCATATCACCCCTCAGCCTTCTTTTGGTTAGGGTAAACAAACCGAGCTCCTCAAGTCTCCTTTCATACGACAGGTTTTCTATTCCTCTGATCATCCTAGTGGCCCTTCTCTGTACCCGTTCCAGTTTGAGTTCATTTTTTTTAAACATGGGAGACCAGAACTGCACACAGTACTCCAAATGAGGTCTCACCAGTGCCTTGTATAACGGAAGCAGCACCTCCTTATCCCTACTAGATATACCTCGCAAAATGCATCCCAAGACCGCATTGGCTTTTTTCACGGCCATGTCACATTGCTGACTCATAGTCATCCTGCGGTCAACCAGGACTCCGAGGTCTTTCTCCTCCTCTGTTACTTCCAACCGATGCGTCCCCAGCTTATAACTAAAATTCTTGTTAGTCATCCCTAAATGCATCACCTTACACTTTTCACTATTAAATTTCATCCTATTTATATTACTCCAATTTACAAGGTCATCCAAGTCTCCCTGCAGAATATCCTGATCCTTCTCCGAATTGGCAATACCTCCCAACTTTGTGTCATCCGCAAACTTTATCAGCCCACTCCTACATTCGGTTCCCAGGTCAGTAATAAATAGCTATGTCTCTGTATAGCACCCTGCACAATGTAGCCCTGATCTCTAGGTGCTACTGTAATACAAATAATAAACAACTGCAGTGGCTTTACTGTATCTCTCATTGAGAGGAAGTGAGCCCTTTTTATGAATGTCAGAATAGGATACTGTATGATTAATGCAGGTTCAGCAAGTAGCATAGCTGTTTCCTCTTAGCTGCCCAAAAGCTGAAGGAGAACCTCCTGCCTACATCCTCTTCAGGAGCTCCAACAGAGATCCAAAAGACCTAACCAGGATCTGAAATTTGGGGATGTAATACGTTTATCTCATAATTTCCCTGGGTGGAGTAATTTGTTCTCAGGTTCATCTTTCGTGGCTTGAACCTGTCCCAGGCTGCTTCCTAGATTGGTGGAGAAACTTCTTAGTGGGCAAAATGGGTTAGGGATTGTAACAGCCAAGAGAATGCCTTTTTCTTATACCTTTTATTTCGTACATTTTACAAAATATTGCTGGGCGTTCTCTGGCAACTTTTATCATTTTTGCCACCGAGCTTTTAACATTTTTGCCCTGCCCCTTCCAAACCCAAGTCATACTCCCATTTGTCGTCATATGTACACATTCTTAAACACCTTTAATTCACCCATCCGAAGTTCCCCATCTTTAAATTGGTTTCTTGATTTAAGATCCCTGGCACTGTATGAACTCGTCAATGTATGTCTTTTCTCTGCTGAAGTACTTCGTGACTTTCCTTCCCTCCCCACATCTTCACTTGAGATTTTCTTTTACCCAGTGAATATCAGTCTTTTGAATTTGTGTGTTGCTCCACTGGGTGAAATATCCCATTGTACAGTACATAAGGCAAGGCATCTGTTTTAACAACAGAAGGACCTGCAGGAGTTTGCTACATCAGACTGTTTTTCTACACCTTAGGTGTCAAAAGACCTTGAAGCTATAGTAAACAACAGAGAAGGTCAATGAAAACCTATTGGCATGTTACTACTGAAATTATTCTTAATGAGGGCTTCACAAATTTATACATAAAAGAACAATGATTACTTGAGTCTTTGACTAAGTTTGGAATTATACCACGTTTGTGTTTTGGAAAGAAAATAATTAGAAATGTGCAGTATGCAAAACTAATGAAAGCAAAATCAGTTTACAACTTTAAAATATTCTTTTGTATTTTGATTTAGCATAATTTCCATCCTCATTTTAATGAAAGCCCTGACAGTGTTAAGAATTAATTTTGTTGTGTTTTGTCAAATTACTACTACTTCTCTATTCATATCATAAATATTGAAACAGCAAATAGCACAAGTGATTTTCTGTATTTACATTACAGTATAGTACATAAAGTATAGTATTTTAATTTCTGTACAAATAAAAACCATGTTAGTTACAGTACGTGTTATACACAAATAGAGAAATCATCTGATGCCTGAGATTTTATTACACTCAATTTCTATTGCTACATTTGAAAGCAGCCAATACAGGAAAAGTACTTTATCATAGATTCATAGATTCATAGATTATAGGACTGGAAGGGACCTCGAGAGGTCATCGAGTCCAGTCCCCTGCCCGCATGGCAGGACCAAATACTGTCTAGACCATCCCTGATAGACATTTATCTAACCTACTCTTAAATATCTCCAGAGACGGAGATTCCACAACCTCCCTAGGCAATTTGTTCCAGTGTTTAACCACCCTGACAGTTAGGAACTTTTTCCTAATGTCCAACCTAGACCTCCCTTGCTGCAGTTTAAACCCATTGTTCCTGGTTCTATCCTTAGAGGCTAAGGTGAACAAGTTCTCTCCCTCCTCCTCATGACACCCTTTTAGATACCTGAAAACTGCTATCATGTCCCCTCTCAGTCTTCTCTTTTCCAAACTAAACAAACCCAGTTCTTTCAGCCTTCCTTCATAGGTCATGTTCTCAAGACCTTTAATCATTCTTGTTGCTCTTCTTTGGACCCTTTCCAATTTCTCGACATCTTTTTTAAAATGCGGTGCCCAGAACTGGACACAATACTCCAGCTGAGGCCTAACCAGAGCAGAGTAGAGCGGAAGAATGACTTCTCGTGTCTTGCTCACAACACACCTGTTAATGCATCCCAGAATCATGTTTGCTTTTTTTGCAACAGCATCACACTGTTGACTCATATTTAGCTTGTGGTCCACTATAACCCCTAGATCCCTTTCTGCCGTACTCCTTCCTAGACAGTCTTTTCCCATTCTGTATGTGTGAAATTGATTTTTCCTTCCTAAGTGGAGCACTTTGCATTTGTCTTTATTAAACTTCATCCTGTTTAACACAGACCATTTCTCCAATTTGTCCAGATCATTTTGAATTATGACCCTGTCCTCCAAAGTAGTTGCAATCCCTCCCAGTTTGGTATCATCCGCAAACTTAATAAGCGTACTTTCTATGCCAATATCTAAGTCGTTGATGAAGATATTGAACAGAGCCGGTCCCAAAACAGACCCCTGCGGAACCCCACTCGTTACGCCTTTCCAGCAGGATTGGGAACCATTAATAACAACTCTCTGAGTACGGTTATCCAGCCAGTTATGCACCCACCTTATAGTAGCCCCATCTAATTTGTATTTGCCTAGTTTATCGATAAGAATATCATGCGAGACCGTATCAAATGCCTTACTAAAGTCTAGGTATACCACATCCACCGCTTCACCCTTATCCACAAGGCTCGTTATCCTATCAAAGAAAGCTATCAGATTAGTTTGACATGATTTGTTCTTCACAAATCCATGCTGGCTGTTCCCTATCACCTTACCACCTTCCAAGTGTTTGCAGATGATTTCCTTAATTACTTGCTCCATTATCTTCCCTGGCACAGAAGTTAAACTAACTGGTCTGTAGTTACCTGGGTTGTTTTTATTTCCCTTTTTATAGATGGGCACTATATTTGCCCTTTTCCAGTCTTCTGGAATCTCTCCCGTCTCCTATGACTTTCCAAAGATAATAGCTAGAGGCTCAGATACCTCCTCTATTAGCTCCTTGAGTATTCTAGGATGCATTTCATCAGGCCCGGGTGACTTGCAGGCATCTAACTTTTCTAAGTGATTTTTAACTTGTTCTTTTTTTATTTTATCCGCTAAACCTACCCCCTTCCCATTAGCATTCACTATGTTAGGCATTCCTTCAGACTTCTCGGTGAAGACCGAAACAAAGAAGTCATTAAGCATCTCTGCCATTTCCAAGTTTCCTGTTACTGTTTCTCCCTCTTCACTAAGCAGTGGACCTACCCTGTCTTTGGTCTTCCTCTTGCTTCTAATGTATTGATAAAAAGTCTTCTTGTTTCCTTTTATTCCCGTAGCTAGTTTGAGCTCATTTTGTGCCTTTGCCTTTCTAATCTTGCCCCTGCATTCCTGTGTTGTTTGCCTATATTCATCCTTTGTAATCTGTCCTAGTTTCCATTTTTTATATGACTCCTTTTTATTTTTTAGATCGTGCAAGATCTCGTGGTTAAGCCAAGGTGGTCTTTTGCCACATTTTCTATCTTTCCTAACCAGCGGAATAGCTTGCTTTTGGGCCCTTAATAGTGTCCCTTTGAAAAACTGCCAACTCTCCTCAGTTGTTTTTCCCCTCAGTCTTGATTCCCATGGGACTTTACCCATCAGCTCTCTGAGCTTCCCAAAATCTGCCTTCCTGAAATCCATTGTCTCTATTTTGCTGTTCTCCCTTCTACCCTTCCTTAGAATTGCAAACTCTATGATTTCATGATCACTTTCACCCAGGCTGCCTTCTACTTTCACATTCTCAACGAGTTCCTCCCTATTTGTTAAAATCAAGTCTAGAACAGCTTCCCCCCTAGTAGCTTTTTCAACCTTCTGAAATAAAAAGTTGTCCCCAATGCAGTCCAAGAATTTGTTGGATAGTCTGTGCCCCGCTGTGTTATTCTCCCAACATATATCCGGATAGTTGAAGTCCCCCATCACCACCAAATCTTGGGCTTTGGATGATTTTGTTAGTTGCTTGAAAAAAGCCTCATCCACTTCTTCCACCTGGTTAGGTGGCCTGTAGTAGACTCCTAGCAGGACATCTCCCTTGTTTTTTGCCCCTTTAAGCCTAACCCAGAGACTCTCAACACTTCCGTCTCCTATGTCCATCTCTACCTCAGTCCAAGTGTGTACATTTTTAATATATAAGGCAACACCTCCTCCCTTTTTCCCCTGTCTATCCTTCCTGAGCAAGCTGTACCCATCCACACCAACATTCCAATCATGTGTATTATCCCACCAAGTTTCAGTGATGCCAACAATGTCATAGTTGTATTTATTTATTAGCACTTCCAGTTCTTCCTGCTTATTCCCCATACTTCTCGCATTTGTATATACGCATCTAAGATACTGGTTTGATCTTTCCTCCCGGTTTTGTCCTGACTCTCCTTTCTCTCTGCCAATATAGCCCACACTCCCTCTCGTTTCCGACCCATCTCCCCGGTCTCCATGTTCCCCACTTACCTGTGGGCTTTGCTCACCTGTCCCCGTCGAACCTAGTTTAAAGCCCTCCTCACTAGGTTAGCCAGTCTGTGTCCGAATAGGGTCTTTCCTCTCCTCGAAAGGTGAACGCCATCTCTGCCTAGCAGTCCTTCCTCGAATAGCATCCCGTGGTCTAGGAAGCCAAAGCCCTCCTGGCGACACCATCTTCGCAGCCAGGCATTCACCTCCATGATGCATCTGTCTCTGCCCGGGCCCCTACCTTTGACAGGAAGAATTGAAGAGAATACCACCTGCGCTCCAAACTCCTTCACCCGTACTCCCAGAGCCCTGTAGTCACTCTTGATCTGCTCAGTGTCACACCGCGCAGTATCATTTGTGCCCACATGGATGAGTAGCATGGGGTAGTAGTCAGAGGGCTGGATAATCCTCGACAATGCCTCCGTAACGTCTCGGATACGGGCCCCCGGCAGGCAGCATACCTCCCGAGATGAGATGTCAGGGCGACAGATGGGCGCCTCCGTCCCCCTCAGCAGAGAGTCTCCGACCACCACTACCCTACGTTTCCTATTTGCAGTGGTGGCAGCAGACCCTCCAGCCTTAGGGGTACGAGGCTTCTCCTCCTTTACTGTAGGGAGTGATTCCTTCTTTCCTGTGTCAAGAAGAGCATAACGGTTACCTATAACCACGGCAGGAGGGTTCGGAGCAAGGGTGGAGCACTGCCTGCTGCCAGAAGTAACCAGCTGCCAGTGTCCACCCTGAGCCATCTCCTCCTCCACCAGTGGTGTATCAGCAGTCCTGTGTACTGGGACAGCTACCTCAGCTGTCTCCACATGGACACTGTCGAGGAATTGCTCATGGATACGGATGCTCCTCAACCTAGCCACCTCCTCCTGTAGCTCTCCCACCTGCTGCCTGAGAGATTCCACCAGCAGGCACCTCTCACATTGGATGGTCCCCCCAGCCTGGATATCAGTAAGTGGAAATTGCAAGTTACAGTCTTTGCAAAACCACACCAGGATCTGGGTAGAGGCATCCATGCTTAGGCACTCTGTCTGGCTACAGGCACAGGTGGAGGAGACAGTAGCAGTGCTGGCACAGGTGTTGCGGGTCTTCCTAACCATCGTAAGCCTCCCTCTGTCAAACTCCCGTCTGCAGCCCCCTGTCAGCTGAAAGGGTTGTTTAAGCGAAAAGTTATGAATGTAGTTGCTTTATAGGTATTAAGGGGAATCAAGAGAAAACAGATGGAACCGGCAAGGGACCCTCGCCCCCTTCCTGCTCCCCTTCCAAACTCCCTTGCGAAACTCCCTGTTAGCAGCCCCTGGTCGCTTGTGCGCTGCTTTATAAAGCCCTGGCCTGTATGAATGCCCCGCCCACTGATTAAGGCTCAGCCACTTACCAGAGACTTCTAGCTTTCAAACCTTCCAACTGCCAGCCACAGCACACGGTCCTTCAAACAACCAAAACAAACAAACAGACTGACAAACACAAGCTCAGCTCACAGCAAGTAACCCTCAAACACAAACAAACACACACTACAGACAGTCACTTACCCCAAAAGGGTGCTGTATTGCTCCTCCTTCACCTGGAGAACTCCCTTGCGAAACTCCCTGTTAGCAGCCCCTGTTCGCAAAGCTCCCTGGTCGCTTGTGCGCTGCTTTATAAAGCCCTGGCCTGTATGAATGCCCCGCCCACTGATTAAGGCTCAGCCACTTACCAGAGACTTCTAGCTTTCAAACCTTCCAACTGCCAGCCACAGCACACGGTCCTTCAAACAACCAAAACAAACAAACAGACTGACAAACACAAGCTCAGCTCACAGCAAGTAACCCTCAAACACAAACAAACACACACTACAGACAGTCACTTACCCCAAAAGGGTGCTGTATTGCTCCTCCTTCACCTGGAGAACTCCCTTGCGAAACTCCCTGTTAGCAGCCCCTGTTCGCAAAGCTCCCTGGTCGCTTGTGCGCTGCTTTATAAAGCCCTGGCCTGTATGAATGCCCCGCCCACTGATAAAGGCTCAGCCACTTACCAGAGACTTCTAGCTTTCAAACCTTCCAACTGCCAGCCACAGCACACGGTCCTTCAAACAACCAAAACAAACAAACAGACTGACAAACACAAGCTCAGCTCACAGCAAGTAACCCTCATATTATGTTAACAGTAACTATTAGACTTTCACAATTTATGACAGGAAAGTTTAAAAAAAAAAAAGCAAATTTTTTTTTTGTCCAGTTATTATACTCAAAAGAAAAAAAAACCCACAATCAAACAGAGTGTGGAAAGAATCTAGCTTCTTAGATTTGTAAATGTAACAACATCCATAGAAAACTAAAGTAAATGACAGAGTATATCCTGTGATATAGGAATGTTGTACACAGATGGTGATGTTGGGGTGGAATGCCAACATACAGAATCTCAGCAATCATAAGCATAATAATTAATGACATTTCTAATAGCATAAAACCCCACAAACACTCATACTACACCATGGAGTGCTTGTCAGCAATATTAATCTAGAAAATAATTAGTCCCTGTAAAGTTCCTTCACGTTATTTTACCAGATGGCCAGGGAAGATAGTCAGCTAAAATCATGCTGGTTCAGCACTGGAGGAAATGTCAAACAGTTCGTTATACTTTATACTATTCAATGCAAGATTTGGGTACTGAAAGTTTTAAATGTGATTTAATTCTCACAGGTATCCAAAACTCTTACAATATGTTTCAAAAATCCAAAGAAGCGATTAGCTTTCAAACATAACTCAAATATTTGCTTTCAAAAAATAGCAGGCTAAAGATGTCTCACAAATATAATTGTGCAGTCTTTTTAACCCTAAAAGACTATCTTCTGGTTACTGTTCTGTTTGTTTTATCACATTTAATTTATTAAGGTGCTAAGGTTTAAAAAAATTTCTAGCATAGTAATTAATTTTCTCACAAGTATGAAATTTTACTATACACCAGGCACACCATGATTGTCTAGTGCAATGGTTCTCAAACTTTTGTAGTGGTGACCCCTTTCACACAGCACGCCTCTGAGTACGACCCCCCCCTTATAAATTAAAAATATTTAACACTATTATAAATGCTGGAGGTGAAGCGGGGTTTGGGGTGGAGGCTGATGGCTCGCCACCCCCCATGTAATAACCTCGCAACCCCCTGAGGGGTCACGCCCCCCCCAGTTTGAGAACCCCTGTCTAGTGATACTTGAGAAAAGCTTAGTGCGTCAATAAACAGTACGGTATATGGGATGATTTCTTACTGAGGTGTATACAGGGCTGGCCTTAGACCAAATGGTGCCGCAGGCGAGGAACATTTTCAGTCCCCCTTGTGACAGGGTGCTGGCTAAGAAGCTCTTCCCTGCTGGCTGTAGGAGCTAGCAATCCCTGGGACTGCAAGACTGAAGCTGTTGGTAGCAACAAGGTGGTGGGAAACTGTAAATAAAGAGCACGGGTGATTACACCAATGCAGAGGTCTCTGGATGGTTTGCGGGCACAGCAGGGACAGAAGTGAAGAGGGGCCCAGCTGCACCCTGTTACATGTGGGGGCTTGTCCGGGATCCCGAGCCAATGGATGTGGTTGGCGGCCTGGAGATGGAGGAGACCCTGCAATGGCTCATAAAGCAGCAGGAGCAGAAGCAGAAGGCCCTGCACAAATTCCAGCAGTCCCACCAGGTCAGGAGACAGGCCTTGCTAACCTGGTAGGCAGAACAGCAAAAAAGCCTGCAGGACTTTATAGGACAGCAGGCCACCATGCAGCAGCAACTCCTGCAACGAATGGTGAGTCCCACAGTAGGGGATGGCACTCAGTCACCGGGCTTGGGACTCTGTAAAATGGGCCCGGCAGATGACCCAGATGCATTCCTCGGCAGGTTTGAGAGGGTAGCCATGGGCACCAGTTGGGATCAAGCAACCTGGGCCCTATGTCTGGGTCCCTACTTAGCAGGCGAAGCTCGAGCAGCCTATATGGCATTGAGTGATGAACAGGCCTGGAACTATGAGGTGGTGAGGGCGGCCATCCTAGATCGGATAGGCCTGTTGGTGGAGAAATACCAACAGAAGTTCCAGTAGGCCAGGTGGACGGGGACCGTGCAGCCACAGGCATTCGCACAGAGATTGATGGACTGCGCCACCTGCTGGCTGAGGTCCGAGATGCAAACAGTGGGGGAAACGGTGGACGCCCTGCTACATGGCCTCCCCAAGAATATCTGAGTCTGGGTCAGGCAACACCAGCCAAATACAGTCGATGCGGCGATCAAGCTGACCAAGGAATACATGGAGGCAGATATCATCTGAAGGGAGGGCCAAATCCTGTAAGGACAGAGTGGGGGAAGAAACCGAGGGAACCCCTCCCCAGGAAAGGCCTGGAGAGGAAGAAGGAGGAACCCCGAGGAGCTCCTAGTCGAGCCACAGGAATCGTTTGCTGGCAGTGCAAGTGGCCAGGACATAAAAAGGGAGACTGCCCAGACATGGAATGTGGGTGGACCGAATTTTGCGGCTGGACTAATGCTGGAGAGCGGGAAAAGGGGCGGAGGCTGTCCACCATCCCGGTGAGAGTGGTGAGGAAGCTTTATAATGTGGGGGCCCTGGTGGATATGGCTTCAGCCTGCTCGCTCGTCCAGAGGAGGCTGGTAAAACCACAATGGATAATTCCAGATGCATGGATGGCCCTGGAGTGTATCCACGGGGACAGGAAATATTGCCCGGTGGCCCAGGTGCCCCTAGAAGTGTGGGACAGATTTAAATGGAAGCAGATGGGGATAGTAGAGGAGTTACCGTATCCCATTGTGTTGGGTATGGACTGGGGCCCTCTCACTGGAGGGAAAAGGAAAGGTTCCCCGAAGAAGGGGATGGAGATCCCTGGACTGAGAAGCCCCTAATGTGAGCCATGAGTTCTCCACACCAAACATTCACTAGTTCTGATAATATACTAATTGCAAGAAAATATTGAGGAACATTAGTATTTGATAATTGGAACTCCCCTTTGAACAATATGCATGTTATAGTTAACATAACATATCCTATCACCATTAGCCATAATTTTGTGTGGTTTGTTTTCTTTGTGAGAGCAGCAAGCAATTCGAGCAGTGAAGCAATCAGTGAGTTGATAATTAAAAACTGCTCCTTTGCTCATTTATTTTGTGAACCTGAAGTTCAAGATTTTTTTAATTTTAGAAGAAATAACCCCCTGTGCACACAAGGGTTGACAGCATAATCTTTTTTTTTTTTTAAATTAACTTTTTCGGTTAGCCCAAAAGTAAGAAAACATGGAAATGTGAAAAATATTCAGCCAAGCCATGCAGTGGAAAAACTGAGATAAGCACAAGTAAAGACTTTCTAGAGAGGAAAAAAGAAAAAAAAAAGCTCTTCATGTTTTGTACTGAAGTGTTTTTGGATACAACAAAAATCCCACCTTCTGTTTAAGACAGAAATGCTTATTACTGCGTAAGAATGACTTGCACCATACTCCACAATATACAGATGCATTAATACTCCAATTGCAAAATCAATTTGATTTCTCTGATATGCAAAAGAAGTTATATTTCCTCCATTATTTTTCTCCTGCCAAATCCTCTCTTTATTGCCCACAGCAATGATTTGCACTATATTTGACAATGGGTAGAGTGTATTAATGATATCAAAATGCTAAAACTGATTAGTCAGTTCTGTGAGGCAAGGATAGCACACTGGAGTTATTTGCCATTATCACTATAAAGCTTTTGCACATCAGAAATAGGCATTGAAGTGAGAAGCACTAAGCAATTAATTGTCTGTGTTGACCTGGAAGATTGGGTTATGATTACCATAGACCCTTTGGGTGATTGCCACATTGTGAAAATACAAGCTGAAGTGGGAGATCACATAGTCAGCAGCAGAAGAAAGGCAGGTTAATATTATGAGTGACATTCCTGTGTCTTTCAGGAGGTTTTCTGGATCAGTTAAACCAGTGTAAATCCTGAATAATTCCACTTACTTCACATACACAGATGTAATGAAGAAAAGAATCTGTCCCTTAAGGCTCAGTGGGACCCCAGCACATCAGGTGACATCCAACCCATCAAAATCAGATTAAACTGATCAGAGTAACCAGCTATTCAGCCTAGCTGAGATGGCCATTAGAAACTGATCTCACTAACAACAAATTTGAGGCCATTGGATCCAGCAGTTGGAACCTAGGAGGAGAGATTATGGTAAAGCAGCAGTTCCCCAACTGTGGGTCCTGACCCCAAATGGGGTTACAGTGATGACTAGTGTGTCAAAGACACCATTTTGTTCCACACAGCATAACCACGCATGTATGATGCATGCGAGAACACAATGCAGGGAAGACACCATTTTGTTCTACAATATGACATCCTCCACACAGCATGACCTTGCATGCCCTGTATGTATGAGGTCATGCTGTGCAGACGATGCCACACGTATAGTGCTTGCAATGTCACACTGTGCAGACGACTCCATTTTGCTCTACAGAAATGTGTCCTCCATGCTGTCTGGGGTGCCAGGAGGAAATAATGCATTAAAATGGTGTCATGCCAGCAAAGTTTGCGAACCCCTGTGGTAAAATGTAGAGCAGAGCTCCACAATGATTAGTCACTGAAAGAAACAAAATATATGGAGAACAAAGCAGACAGTAGAGCTCGTTAGAAAATGAGAAAAATACTGTGCCTTTTTTCCTCCCTATAAGTCACGTTTGTCTTTAAAATTCGTGGTGGGGGAAATTGTTAGCTCAGTGGTCCAAGACTCTCCCCCTCACAGATTTCTCTTTCAGAGTCATCAGGCAAAAAACATTACCTTTGGGCTACATGGCCTCTTTAAATGTGACATGTCTTCCATCAGATCAGGAGACATCCATCCCCCAGTCCAGAAGCACATCCCAATGTCACTCCTATGCCACATTCCACATCTAGGCAGGGGACTGGACTGAGACCAGCATTGTGTAATCCTTCTTCCAGGTGAAGCCAGCAGTAACAAGGGCCAGGTTCCGTATCTAGGGCTTCCTTTTCAACAATACAACACAAAACCGTCTCAATCCCCCACCCAGTGATCTGGGACAATTACATACCACCCCTGGGCAGAGGCAATACTTCCCCTCTCGCAAACACAGAGTCTGAGTATAGCAAAAACTTTTAATAAAAGAAGGGAAGTAACTCAGCATTAATTTGGGAAAACATCATAACTGGGGTTCATAAACACAAACCATGAGCAAAAGACCCACCCACAAGTAAGTTGGGCAGTGTCCTTTTCCCCTCAGAGTCTTAAGTCCAGCAACCCCAAAGTCCCTTTAACATGCCTGTCCCTTTTCTGTACTCCACTCACAGCTGCTGTCCTCGGCCAGTGCATCCCCAGAGTTCAGAGGTTCATCCGCAGAGTTCACCTCCCACCCTGTGTAGAAGGCAGTGGGGGTAAGGAGGCACCTTACACGCTACACTGCTCTGGCCCCCTCACCAGATTCTCTGCTAGCCACTTGCCACACCTCTCCACCAGCCGCCTTGCTGGTCGCGCCTCTCCTCCAGCTACCCTGCTAGCCGCTTGCCACACCTCTCTGCCAGCTCTCCACTCACCAAGATGTCTGCAGGCCCCCTCCCACATACTTCACACAGGTCTCAGTGATTTCAGCTGTTAGTGGGGGAGCCTCACTGCTGGTGCACACTGTGCAGTCTCTTGCAATAGAGACACTACCCAAAAGTAGGTCAAACACTTAGACCTAGGTATCAGTGATTTCAGCTCTGCAGTATGTAACAAGACTCTCAACTGAGGATAAATTAGCTCTTTTATTATATCATAGACAGAGAAAGGGTCAAATGGTGTCTAGGACCCTTAAACAGGGCCCACACCACCAAGTACAGGTACCTGTCCCCACCCTCTCTCAACTCATCAGGCTTTGGAACCCATGTCCCCTGCCTAGTGAACATGCTGTACAGTTGAGGGTGAGTCCCTCCATTGGGGTATGCCAGGTACAGTTCTGCTACCCTTGATTCACACAACAAGGATAGCAACCCTTTATTACTCCTGCCCCAATAACAAGGAGACTGGGAATCCAACACCAGCCAGAAGTGATCATTTGGGCAAGCAGTACCATCATGCTGAGCACCTAGACAGGGTGGGTGTGTCCATGCAAATGAGATCAGCTTCTAAAGTCTTTTTCCACAGCTCACCACTAGATTTCAGGGGAGAGCTCAGCCAGACTCTGCTTGCAATTGTGTACCCACTTTCCATGGAGAAAGTGCTATCCTCCCTCAGAACAGAGAAGGCAGTTTTCACAGCAAGCAGCTATGGAGGCGAACCTAGGCTGGGTTGTAGCCATCAGTACAGGAAGAGAAACAAGATCAAGTACAATAAATAGTTTTTGCCATATGAAAAATCGTGATTTTTTTTTTATCATGAGCATAAATACTTCTGAAAGGGGTGAAATTTGGAGCACAGGCATAAGTTTCTTTATGATCCTTTGTAAAACAGACAGCAGAGTTTCTAGATGGAAGAATTACTATGTGAATTAACAATGCTTTCCCAACTGAAAACAAGTACTTATCACTTTCAATTTCAATTGACTAAAACAATGAAAATTTGATAGGCAATTCATGTAACACACACTGATTCTCTCAGTTGAAGAGACATAATTCTTTTTTAAATTATGGAATGGTAGTATCTGTGTTTACTGTGGAATAAATTCAGAAATGAATGGCATAAAAATGAACTGAAGGGACGAGTCACAAAGCATTCGGTCACACAAGATTTACTAAGTTACACACTGTTTATCTACTGGTATATGCCATAAGAAGTAATAATTTAAATAAACAGCTTCTTTAGTAAGTAGTAAAGTGCTATTGATCTTCCAGTCTCTCAGCACATTCTGTAATCATAAATCAGGGTTATTCTCAACCTTTATTAATTTGCAACTTTGGGAGGCACTTCAGAAACAGCACATTAAAAAGGACTGCACTTTGAATTTTGGTTTCCCTCTAACATCTGTCTCTGCTGCAAGACCTAATTTATTCTTTTTTCATTGATTAAACTTTTAAACAAAAACAAACCATTTTTATTTGTTACATATATTGTGAAAAATGTTCTGCTCTAAATTAACATCCACAGTGCACCAAGAAAGTCCACAAAGGCATTCAACGGAGAGATTATACTACAAAGTTTTTAAACAATAATACTGGCCTTTCTGAGATTGATGAGGAAACTAATGAAATCAGTAGGAGAAACATCTCAAACCAAGCTTAAACCATTTTTTGAGGTTCATTCAGATTCCATGTCCTCTCCTGACTGGAGATAGATTATCCAAAAGTGGCCCGTGCAGTCTGCACGTTATCTGCTATGTTGTCTTTTTGCATAAGGAGAAACCAGAAATGCACTGTCCCTTTTGGTGAATCTTTCCGCTCTTCAGAAGACCCTGCTATCCTTTCTGGCTTCAGGATGTCCTTTTTCAGGAGTTGCCAGGTTGGCCACTGATTTAAATCCATCACGCTGGAGCTCATACCTTCCACCCAAGGGACTCCATTTTTAATAGAGAATAGGGGAGAGGATTTGAGATCCCAAGGCTGGATCTGCTATCTTTGTGCGAAGGGATTTCACAGTACTGTGGTTTCAGAGTAGCAGCCGTGTTAGTCTGTATCCGCAAAAAGAACAGGAGTACTTGTGGCACCTTAGAGACTAACAAATTTATTAGAGCATAAGCTTTCGTGGACTACAGCCCACTTCTTCGGATGCATATAGAGTGAAACATATATTGAGGAGATATATATACACACATACAGAGAGCATGAACAGGTGGGAGTTGTCTTACCAACTCTGAGAGGCCAATTAAGTAAGAGAAAAAAACTTTTGAAGTGATAATCAAGCTAGCTCAGTACAGACAGTTTGATCAGAAGTGTGAGAATACTTACAAGGGGAGATAGATTCAATGTTTGTAATGGCTCAGCCATTCCCAGTCCTTATTCAATCCTGAGTTGATTGTATCTAGTTTGCATATCAATTCCAGCTCAGCAGTCTCTCGTTGGAGTCTGTTTTTGAAGTTTTTCTGTTGTAAAATAGCCACCCGCAGGTCTGTCATAGAATGACCAGACAGGTTAAAGTGTTCTCCCACTGGTTTTTGAGTATTATGATTCCTGATGTCAGATTTGTGTCCATTAATTCTTTTGCGGAGAGACTGTCCGGTTTGGCCAATGTACATGGCAGAGGGGCATTGCTGGCACATGGCATATATCACATTGGTAGATGTGCAGGTGAACGAGCCCCTGATGGTATGGCTGATGTGATTAGGTCCTATGATGAAGTGGGCTGTAGTCCACGAAAGCTTATGCTCTAATAAATTTGTTAGTCTCTAAGGTGCCACAAGTACTCCTGTTCTTCTTTTTGCGGATACAGACTAACACGGCTGCTACTCTGAAACCTGTCACTTGAATAGATATGTGGACAGAGTTGGCATCGGGCTTTGTTACAAGGATAGGTTCCTGGGTCAGTGTTTTTGTTCAGTGATGTGTGGTTGCTGGTGAGTATTTGCTTTAGGTTGGGGGGTTGTCTGTAAGCGAGGACAGGTCTGTCTCCCAAGATCTGTGAGAGTAAAGGATCATCTTTCAGGATAGGTTGTAGATCTCTGATGATGCGCTGGAGAGGTTTTAGTTGGGGGCTGAAGGTGACAGCTAGTGGTGTTCTGTTATTTTCTTTGTTGGGCCTGTCTTGTAGGAGGTGACTTCTAGGTACTCGTCTGGCTCTATCAATCTGTTTTTTCACTTCAGCAGGTGAGTATTGTAGTTTTAAGAATGCTTGATAGAGATCTTGTAGATGCTTGTCTCTATCTGAGGGATTGGAGCAAATGCAGTTATATCTTAGAGCTTGGCTGTAGACAATGGATCGTGTGGTGTATCCTGGCTGGAAGCTAGAGGCATGTAGGTAAGTGTAGCGGTCAGTAGGTTTCCGGTATAGGGTGGTATTTATGTGACCATCGCTTATTAGCACAGTAGTGTCCAGGAAATGGACCGCTTGTGTGGATTGATCTAGGCTGAGGTTGATGGTGGGATGGAAATTATTGAAATCATGATGGAATTCCTCAAGGGCTTCTTTTCCATGGGCCCAGATGATGAAGATGTCATCAATGTAGCGCAAGTAGAGTAGGGGCGTTAGGGGATGAGAGCTAAGGAAGCGTTGTTCTAAGTCAGCCATAAAAATGTTGGCATACTGTGGGGCCATGCGGGTACTTGAAGGTATATATTGTCCCCAAATGTGAAATAGTTGTGGATGAGGACAAAGTCACAAAGTTTAGCCACCAGGTTAGCTGTGACATTATCAGGGATACTGTTCCTGATAGCTTGTAGTCCGTAAGACAACTCCCACCTGTTCATGCTCTCTGTATGTGTGTATATATATCTCCTCAATATACGTTTCACTCTATATGCATCCGAAGAAGTGGGCTGTAGTCCACGAAAGCTTATGCTCTAATAAATTTGTTAGTCTCTAAGGTGCCACAAGTACTCCTGTTCTTTTTACAGTACTGTGGGTGAGCCCTGGGATACAGGTTACAGAATGTCTTTTAAGGCCAAGTTCATAGGCTGTTTCTTTTGTCTTCTTAGGTGGAAAAAAGAGGACAGGAGGAGAACTTAGGCTGTTTTTGCTCCGCACTTTTATAGTTCACTCACCCTTTGAAATGCATTTCCCTGAGAGTGACCCCTAGAAAAAGTTCTTTCCAGCTGAGATTAAGGAGTTTCCTGGGGGGAAGGTTTCATGCTGTTATTTGCTAAGACATGATCTGTTTGTTTTTGCCCCCTTCTCTTGCCAAAGAATGGCTACTTGATAGGTGATGGCCCATCATTTTTGATGATTCCTGGCTGAGGCATCAACTTGTCCTGTGTCTTTAAGAAACAGGTTTACCCATATCCCAGACTTGTTGTGTAAACATGCTTCAGTCATGATTTCAGCTTATGTTCATAGCTTTACAAATGTTGCTACATACATTTTTACCATTATATTATTGATCAGCAAGTTATTAGTTTTCAAATGATACCTTACAAGGCACACTTTGTACCAAGATTATTACAATGGTGCGTAGAGTGTGAATACATGGGTACATTCCATCACAGGCAGTCCCTGGAATTCCCCTTAGGGGAGGGTTCCCCACTCTAGCAGAGATTTTGCAGAAAAGTAAATACATCCTCAGTTTATATCAACTTCCCTGCAAAATCCCCACAGGTTGCCATTGGGGTACTATATATCTAGTGCAGGGGTCGGCAACGTTTGGCATGTGGCTCGCCAGGGTAACAACCCTGGCGGGACGGGCCAGTTTATTTACCTGCTGACGCGGCAGGTTCGGCCGATCACGGTCCCCACTGGCCGTGGTTCGCTGTCCTGGTTCAATGGGGGCGGCGGGAAGCGGCGCGGGCTAGGGATGTGCTGGCCGCGGCTTCCCGCCGCCCCCATTGGCCTGGGACGGCGAATCGCAGCCAGTGGGGGCTGCGATCGGCCGAACCTGCCGCGTCAGCAGGTAAATAAACTGGCCCCTCCCGCCAGGGTGCTTACCCTGGTGAGCCGCATGCCAAACGTTGCCGACCCCTGATCTAGTGGATGGTGCATGATACAAGAAGGGTGGCACCCGGCACATACCAGATCATAGTTCAAGGGGTGGAGATGTTAGTGGCGTAAAACATTCACTTCTCAAATCAGGTGTTGGCAGGTATGTGAAGGAGAAATTGATCTTCAGCTGTTTGGTTTTTCCATAATATATAATGTTACTTGGAACTCTTAAGTCTAATAGTATATGTATAATGAACTTGGACGTAAAATAACTTTATGTCCAAGTTCATTATAAAGTATTACTAGTTATTTCAGTCATTTCATATGAACATGGAATATCCCAAATTCAGGGTGATATTATAATATCAATTTCTAAGTAGAACTCTCTTACAAGTCAGATGCTTCTAAACTGACATCTGCCTGCAGCACGTACATGAGCTTATTCAATACAAAGCATGAAACACAGTCAAGATAAAAGGGATTCTCAGTTTTTACTTTGCTGTGTGAAAATCATTTAAAAATAGACTACATTTTGCTAATGGCAGTGGTTCTTTGGCTAGAAGGCATCTGGTACATTTTCCAAGTCCAGATCATGAAAGTGTAGTATTCAGAACAAGTATCTATTATCAGGTTATTATTTTATAAATCCTTTACTGGGGCTCAATATCCTACAGTGGGAGGGGAATAGGCTCTCTATCCAATAACATACGTCTTTTCCAGCTCTAACTTCCACATGACCTGATTTTATGATTGCTGCCACATCAGAGACATTGTTCTTCTCCTACAGCCATCTGATCCTCTATCATTGGAACAACTGCTTACCCTGTGATTTCAAAATGCTGAGTTCTTGGTTTTACCAGGATTTTGTTTGGTTCCCCCCATGGAAAGCCCAAGCAGGGGTTAACATTATTTTAAATATTAACATAAAAATAATAAATAACAGTGGCTCTTATTTTAAAATATGGCTCACTCTGAACCAATGGAGAGATGTACAATATACACCTCACATTTAGGGCAAATCATGTTGTGTGCTGTACCAGTGTGTTCCTCTTCCTTCATGTGCAAGCAGCAGGTCAGGATCTCCCTGTAGTGTTCAAGAAAAACCAAGACAAAGGAACTGGCGGGATCCTGTGACAGCCAATGCACAGGGCTCCTGCAGGGGCGTGACTTGCTTAGTATATATGCAGGATGGTGCCCATAAAAGAAATGACAAGTTGACAGCGGCAGCTTGCAATGGTAAAAGCTTCCCTGTGGCATACATAATACCCTTGAAAAATGAACCCCATCAGAGCAGCTCCATCTTTTACACACACTCTTCTCCTAAACCACTGCTATGGAGATGTAAGTGGAGCAACACAGGAGATGTGGAGGGAGGAACACGTGGTCTTGGAAAACTGGAATTAATTATATTAAGCAGCACTCATTCCAGGCATCGGTGGTTTGCAAATATTTAATGTATTATGCCCCAAGCTGGGAATTTTCTCCCTGAGAAATACAGTTTGATATTGAAAGCAGGCTAGAATAAAGGGATATTTTGAGGGCAAGCACAGAAAAAATCAACCTATAGTCCACATAGCACACCTGTCCTCAGTTGTGCTTTCTTTTTTATTGTTACTCTGAGAAAACATTTGAAATAAATGTATGATCTCAAAGTGCTGCTGGAACACTCCTCATTTCTCAAATTCCATACTGCCTCCCATTTAACCCTTCTATCCAGCCCTATTCTTTCCCTACCTCTTGGGGCGTGAGAAGGCAACCAGCAAAGAAAAAACCTTTTAACAGAAGTATACATCAGGCTGATCAATGTGTGAAAAGCAATAAGTGGGAAAAGTAAATTATCAATTGCCACACATAATATTCTCCTATCTTTCCTGTTTCAGTGAAAAGATTCTGTTTTCTGGCTTGGAGGATTTAAAGGGTCCCAAATATTATATAAGCTCCATGAAATGTCATCATTTTTTGATGTTGCATTTTGACATGCTTTATGAAGAATTAATTTGTCCAGAAGGACAAACAATTCCTGGTGCCAAAACATTAATCTGATTATTTTGCCAAATGTGTGTGTCCAGATCTGGCTGTATTTGGGGATTCCATATCTTGGGTCTGGTAAATAGTCATTTTCAACCAAATTTTAAACCAAATAAGCATTTCTGCTTAAGTTTAGGTCTATTACATACTGTCCAATCCTGAACGGCCTTCCTAGCTATTTCTTTACATGATGGGTTAGGTCAACATAATACATAGCCATTAAAATATGAGAAATAAGCAACATCTTTGCCTCAAACTATGGAGTCTGAACAGCATATTCAGCACATCTATGACAAGGCAATATTTGGCAACCATTTTTCCACTCACATTGCACAATATTACCTGAACAACCCACGTATGGCAGAATTTGCGAGTTGGGACTGCAGTATTTTGTGGAATATCTCAGTGAAATGAAAGGCATGGCATGTCGTCTTGAATGTGATGTGCCTCCTAAAAACCAGTGTCTTGTTTGCCTTTCACTTCACTTCTCCATCAAATGCAGCAGTCACCCTGCATGGCTTGTGTAAGCAATTTCCAGTCAGGTGTGCTATTTCACATATGGTGTTCTAAAGCAGTTTAATATAGTGCAGAGTACTCCAAACAAGTATCATTAAATGTGTATGAATTTGACTTGTAGTCTTTAGAAAATAAAGAATATCTACTCATTTCTGTCACCAGATGACCAGCCATATATCTGGGGCAATATAATCCATTCATTTGCATATAGATCCAAAGACTCCCAAATCTACAGGATATCCCCAACTGACAGAATTTGCATTAATGTAACTGATTTAGCTGAGAGATGTGTAAAAACCACACAGAGGTAGATAGCTCCCCATTGACTATGCATCTAAGGAGGCTACGTTTGTTGTTTTCTTCCACTATAGCAGTGGGTCTCAAACTTTTTTACTGGATACCCCTTTCACATCGCAAGCCCCTGAGTGCAACTCCCCTAATAAATTAAACACACTTTTTAATATATTTAACACCATTATAAATGCTGGAGGCAAGCGGGGTTTGGGATGGAGGCTGACAACTCGCGCCCCCTCATGTAATGACCTCACGATCCCCTGAAGGGTCCTGACCCACAGTTTGAGAACCCCTGCACTATAGGATATATAGTGCTCATGAAGTGTGCACTTGTTTCTGATAAGTTTATGCAAAGAATTGCAGTCTAGACCAAAACTGTAAGGGCCTGATTCTCAATCCCATATGTACATCAATATCATCTGGAAATAGAACAACAGGTATGTATGAGCAAAAAATAGTCTCTGTGCTAGCTGTACTGAAAATAGGCTATTTCAGGAAATAAACCCACGTTCAGTACAGTCAGTCAGGAATTTTTTGATGAAACTTTTTTTGGTCAGCAAATGCCAACTCATTGAAACAAACTTTTCTCAAGAATGTATCCATTTCGGTGAAATTTGGTCAAGAAACGGCTTCATGGATCCAGAATGGAATTTCTGGCCAAAAGACTACCCCATAATAGGCAATAGCCCAAAGGTTTGATCAGGGACTTATACCTGGGTACCCACATTCCAGATGAGTGCCCTAACCACCAGGCTATTGGGAATCCTGGGGTTGGTCTCTCAGTCTTCCCTGTTAGAACTGTTTCACTTTGCGCAAATAATTAAATCTCAAAATGTTTCATGAGACAGGAAAGCTGTTTCCCATCCAGCTTCAATGTCCCAGGTATGTCTATTCAGACAATCTGTGGAAGGGAGCATGTAGGACTTACACCCAAGCTATTTGCATACTTGTGTCAGAATAAAAGGCATCACATATATAACTCCTAACAGCAATATTTTCCACGTTAGCTGAAAAACCATGCACAATATATAATTTCAGTCATTTAGTCAATGGAGAGCTGTCTGTGTATGAATTTGTGTATCTTTCAACTGAAATCCAAATACTAATTTAAAATTTCCAGTTCAAAGATATTATATTGATTTTTTTTATCACCTTTGGAGGATTTTGGGGTCCATACACCAATTAATTGATGTTATTCATTTTTAAAAGTTCTGTTTTTAAACAGCGGTAGATTTGTGAGAAATGCTTTTTGTGTAATAATTCAATATAAATTACAAATGAGCCTGATTCTCTTACCACTGGGAATGAGATAACAGGAGAATCTAGAGGGATAGCTCAGTGGTTTGAGCATTGGTGGGAGGGATAGCTCAGTGGTTTGAACATTGGCCTGCTAAACCCAGGGTTATGAGTTCAATCCTTAAGGGGGCCATTTAGGGATCTGCCCCCCCCCCCAAAAAAAAGGCAAGGACAGTACTTGGTCCTGCTAGTGAAGGCAAGGGATTGGACTCAATGACTTTTCAAGGTCCCTTTCAGTTCCATGAGATAGGTATATCTCCATATATTTTCCATTTTTAATTTTTTTTAAATTGTGAATAAGCTACCATAAAAAAGCAGCTATCCATGGCTTTGCGTACTTTTGAAATAATATTAAAATGATAAAAGGCTGCACAGAATATAAATTAAAATACAATTAAATCAAAACTAATGGTATCAATCCAAAATATAATCAAATTTGTACAACTAAAGTCCAAAAATAATCCCCTTTCCACAAAAGTCCAGGAATACAGATGGGTTTTACACTAGGTGAGGTGATAGATGGTCAGTCGTCATACTGACATACAGTTTGGAATTATCAGCATATTGAATATAGAATCATAGAAATGCAGGGCTGGAAGGGACTTCAAGAGATCATCTATCCATCTCCTCCACACTGAAGCAAGATTGTGTACCCTAGACCGCCCTTGACAAATGTTTGCCTAACCTGTTCTTAAAAACTTCCCAGTGATGGGGATTCCATAACCTCCCTTGGAAGCCTATTCCTGTACTTAACTATCCTTTTAGTTAGAAAGTTTTTCTAATATCTAACCTTAATCTCTCTTGCTGCTGATTAACTGAGTCCTTGTTGGTCTTCTCTCAGTGTATATGGAGAACAATTGATCACCATCCTTGTTGGGATATGTAAGGCTTAAGTAAAGACCTGGGAAACCGCTGGTGTCCTGACATGGTATTAGGGAGTAGAAGCCTGAGCAGGCACCGTTTCTGTGCTTGACAGATAAAGTGCCATCCCTCTCCCTTCCCTTCTGCTTGTTAAGGATTGATAAGCATTGCAGCTGCATAAGGAATGTCTAAAGAATACCCTTTGTGTAAAGAAGTATTATCTCCCCCTCCCTTCCTTTCCCAGCTACATAAACGAGTTCGGGGTCATGGCCCCTTCCTCCCTTTCCTGTGAACTGCTGATCAAGGGAATTTGTGGCTGTAATTACTGCAAAGAAATGTATCTTCAAGGTAAAAATGTCTGTAGAATATGCTTTATGCTGTAAACAGTAAACAGGGGCGGGGATAATTATATTCAGCATATAGCTATTAATATTCTTATTACTCAATAAGAATTTTGGGGATGTTGTAGTAAATATAGGTATTTACATATTAACTTAGATAAAAGAATGTGATGTGATTAGCTCAGAGCTTACTCGACAATTGGGTTGAGGGAACAAGTACTGCAATAAAGAAGCCCGTTTACTCAATCCGCCTCTGGGTCTGCCTGCTCATTCTCTAACAGTCCTCTTAACAACCTTCCACATATTTGAAGACTTATGTCCCCACTCATTCCTCCCTTCTCCAGACTAAACATGCCCAATTCTTTCAGCCTTTCCTCCTGGATATTTTTTTTCCAAACCTCTTATTATTTTTGTTGATCTCCTCTGGACTTTCTCTAATTTGTTCACATCTTTCTTAAAATATCCAGTTTTGGGTAGGAGATATCTTAATATGGACCTTAACATCACAGCATTGCTCTTCAGAACACTATACATGGAGAATGGAAATTGATTATATAAAATGTAAGAAGGGATAATTATTATTTCTGTTAGAGTGTCTGTTAGAGGCCCCATTGTGCTAAGCACTCTAATTCACAAAGAAAAAATGGCCTTACAAATCTAAGACTATGAAAAGTTGTATTAGCAGGAGTATTGTAAGCAAGACATGAGAAGTAATTCTTCCACTCTATTCTGCACTGATTAGGCCTCAACTGGAATATAGTGTCTAGTTCTGGGCGCCACATTTCAGGAAAGAAGTGAACAAATTGGAGAGTCCAGAGAAGAGCAACAAAAATGATTAAAGGTCTAGAAAACATGGTCTATTAAGGAGGATTGAAAAAAACTGGGTTTGTTTAGTCTGAAGAAGAGAAAATAGAGGGGACATAACAGTTTTTTAAAGTACATAAAAGGCTGTTACAAGGACGAGGGAAAAAATTGTTCTCCTTAACCTCTGAGGATAGGACAAGTAGCAATGGGCTTAAATTGCAGCAAGGGTGGTTTAGGTTGGATATTAGGAAGTTTTTCCTAATTGCCAGGATGGTTAAGCACTGGAATGAATTGCCTAGGGATGTTGTGGAATCTCCATCATTGGAGATTCTTGAGAGCAGGTTAGACAAACACCTGTCAGGGATGGTCTAAATAATATAGTCCTGCCATGAGTGCAGGGGACTGGATTAGAATCATAACCTCTTGATGTCCATTCCAGTCTTACCATTCTATGATAAAACATACAAAGAGTGGAGGAAGAGGAACACAACAGAACTAGGTACAAATTTTATATAAACTACAGTATATTAATTCACTCAATCATTTCACTGGTACAGTATCATGTTTATTGCTTTCTTTATATATAGCTATCCAGCTGTGCAATCAAAAACTATTTATGTAGCTTTAAAGTACATCATAAAGGCAATACCTTTTTTATTAGTGACTAATTCTTCTGTGTTGTACTTTCACAAAGCTACTTTTCTGGAACAAAAATACTTGTCTTTCCTTTTTACTCTAAAAGTTATAAATATGGCTCTCCACTGGAGTTGTGTGTTATACAATAGAGGACTTTTAACATTTTCTTTATCTAGAAGGTAGAAGTGACAGTTCAACAGGACTAATATCAGCACAATCTAAAAGCTGAACAATTTTGATAATGCAATTGATTCCTTACAGCATGGTGCCAGGGAAGAGATTATAGAGACTCACTAGGATTAGAACCCATAGGAATTGATTGTGATCTCAGTGCAAACCCGGAGTAATTTAATTGATACCACTGGCTCTAGATTTACACTATTGTAATGGAGATCAGAATCAAGCCCCATAATTTCCATGAAAAGACTGCCTTTCATTTTTTTCTTGCATAATTTCAGTATCATTCATATTAATTATTAACTTTCTAAAAATAGAAGACAGTTTATTTCATGATTTATTGTTTTTAAACCATCTATTAGACACTACAGAGCCACACAGTGCATTTTAAACTGCTAGGTACATTGCTAGCATACAGTTTGAAATGGTTTCCTCATTAAAAAATAAATATCATTCACTTAAACAAAAAAAGAAAAATCCATTGACAGAGATGACTCCTCATGCCACAAGAAAGACTTTAACATGATCAATGTGCCAAGTCCTTGACCCCCAGTATAAGCAGGGCCCAAACATATAGATTAAGTGCTGGGTATCTCCATGGAGAACAGGGAAAAAAGAATTCTTCCAAGAACACTATCTGGTGTCCTCTCCATAGGAAATTTAGCCATTGGGTCCATACAGCCACATCCTCTCTTTACCTTGTCCTGCCCCAACTCAGCCCCTAACATCCCCTTTGTGCTGCTGCTGAGAGCCACGGCAAACCATTGCTCCATGACCGCCACAAGGGATGGACTGTGCCCCAAACAGACTTTCACACCTTGCATACTGAAATCACAGAGGCTCTGTTGAATTTAAGCCCACACCCGCCCCCCCTCCGCCAAACACACACACACACACACACATATGGAGAATAAAGGATTTTACCTTATGTCGCTAGACTTGTATTTAAATTTGAAAACTGAAAGAGACAAACATCAAATTAAATGTGGCTGTGCAATATGTGTTCAATATGAGGCAATCTGGATCTATTCTCCTCATCCTGGGAGCTGCTGCAAGGTAGTTTCATAACACAGATGCGCCCCACAGGAATAATGATCGTCCAAAAACAAGCAAGCCAGCAGGTACTCACTTGTCAGCCTGTTTTCCATTTCTCCTCTCCTCTTCTTTCCTGCCTTGCCAGTAATACACCTGCCAACCCACTTTCTCTTTTCACCTCTTACGGGTTCCTAGTTCTTTTTATTCTATTTTATTTTCATCTTCCTAATATGATTGTATGCAGTGTTGTAGCCGTGCTGGTCCCAGGATTTTAGAGACTCTCTCACCAACAGAAGTTGGTCCAATAAAAGACCTACCTTGTCTCACTAATATGATTAGCAGTTAGATAATATATATTCATCTGCCAATTGGATAGTATATGCATAATTTGAAACACCCCCCACCCCCCTCAGTTCTCCATATCTTCAGTCAGCATGGGAATGGTTGGGAAGGAAGAAAAAAATATGGCTTCAAATCACCTTTGAACACCCTGGATTCTCAGCCCAGACTGTAAATTAGAGGTGTGTGATGGGGTGTACAAGCCCCACAATGGTGAAGTGAGTTTAAAGAGCAGTTCTGGGCCCAGTGCACCTCCTGGGCTCAAAAAGGGAGCAGCTAAATTCAGTCTGGGCAGACAGAGCAGGGGAGAAGTCATGCACTGCAAGCTCCTGCAAAGAAGCCATCGGGGCCAAGACCAGGCCCCACTGCTGACCCGCCACAGGCCCTTCACTCCACAGAGGCAGGGAATGATGGGCTGTGGCTGAGAGAGGACAACACGCTGGAGCACGATCAGAAAGAACTCCAGGGAGAATCCAGAAACTGATCAATTGTGCAGACAGAGGAACCGAAGACAGGGTAGGAAGTGGCCCAGGAACAGGCATAAGGGCATCTGCCTCTAAGCCACATATTTGAACTATTGTTCACAGGGCCCTGGTTTGGAAGCTGGTGGAATAGGGTGGGCCTGGGTTCCCCAACCTCAACCTCACCACTGGTTGTTGCAGCTCAGACCATTGCCACTAGGTGGTACTGCCAGGTTTGGACCTCGCGCCTCCTGACAGGCTGCTCTTATTTATGTTCTTATTGGCTCCCAATGAGCCATCTACCACCCAACACTAGCCAGAGCATAGCAGCACTCTGGTCACAATCCTACTTTCCTACATCACACTACAAGTTCTTCCCTATGCTAGGGACCAGGAAGGTGGGCAGCATAGAACCATTTCAGGAACTCTGTGGTTTTGGGGGAACACACCCTTTATGCTCTTGGTATTCTCTGGGGGCCATTTCCACTCGGTTTACTGCCTGAATGAATCCATGTAGTTAATTCCTTTTTGAATAGCTACATTTCAGATTTGATTGGTAGATATGGATTGCATGTGATTTCTGAGAGATCACAATATCAGATGCGATTAAGCTCACAACCTTTTAAAATTGGCTACACAAAAATCTTGTTTTGCTTTTGTTTTTCAGGAGCCATCAGTGACTGAGGCCAAAAGATAACTGAAGAAGAAATCCCTCAGCAAAAAATCTGTTTCTTCAGTACAAACACAGAAACTCGCTCTAACCCATCTCAAGAAGCCCAATAGGTTAATACAAACAGAGTAGAATTGCATTCTATGTCCCACATTTATTTTTTCTTCAACTAAACAGGCACATGTGACCTAATTCTCACACCGATTTTTATCTGAAAAGAGAAAAAGTCTCCATTCCACCAACTCTCAGGGATAGCATCCACTCTGTGCCTCTCCTTGTCCTACATTATTAGCAGAGTGCTTCCTACCATTAGACAAAAATTCCACAGACGGTTTTCATTACCAATGCCATGCTAATGGTGCCTTTTTGTACAAGCAGCAGCCCTTATGTTGTCGCTACCATTCTGAGGCTGGCAAACTATTGAGCCACACCTTTCAACAAACCAGCCAGGTCTTCAAACACATTCTGTAACTTTGCGGAAACAGTCTCACTAAATGGATTTGTGAGTCCTTCTCTAAGAGCAGACCATATGGGCAGCATGTAACAAAATGAAATTCAGTAAGGAAAAATACAAGAAAATACATTTTGGGGGGAAAATTATGATTATAATAAAACATATATCTGGGAATTTACTTTGCACTTTACACAACAGATGAGATGTGTTCCCTGACCTGAAATTCTTACAATCTAAGTAAGAACACATAAATTCAAGACAAGAAACGTATAGCCGCTAGTCTAGCACAGGATCTACAGGTATTAAGGCTATGTCTACACTTGGAGCCAGGGGTGTGCAGAGTACAAACCCACTCAGGTTTGGTACTCCGCATGGCTAACCTGTAGTGCCACTTGCTGTTCTCCGTGCTACCACGGCTACACTACACTACTACTTTTAGCACACTAGCTTGATGAGAGCTAGAGTGAGTATGTCTATGCGAGCTGGGAATCACATGCTCCGCTCCAAGCGCAGACATAACCTGAATGATAAGAAAAGGGAAGGATGGATCTCCCGAAGAGGTGAATTTTAAAATGGAATTTGAAGGAAGAAAGATCGCATGTTGGTGAATGAGGACATGAAGATGTTCTGGGTGTAGAAGGCACAAAGCCAGCAAAGGAGATGATGATGCAATGGTGGTTCAGCGCACAACGAACTGGTGCATAAGGAGCCTGTATCCCACAAGGCGAAGTGATAACAAAGATATAGGAGAATGCTACATTATAAAGACCTTGTAGGCAATAAAAAAAAAAGACACGTGAGAAATATTCAGAGGGAGGAGAGAATGCTGAAAGCCTTCACAGTAACAATGAACTAAATATATGATCAGAATACAATATGATGACAAAAATCCTATGCGAATTTGGGCTGCATATGCAGGGACATCAGATTACAGACCAGAAAAAAGACCACTCCTATCCATGTAGCACTGGTGGGACCTCTCACAGAACAATACACACAGTTCTTGGCACTTGTACTGCATATCCTCTAACTGTCCTTATTCTGCAGGTACAATACCTGCATTAATAAATGCAACAGTTATCTAAGACCATCTGTTCTACAACTCCAGCTCCATACACTACCACACAGAAGAATGCTTTGGTTTTCTAAATATTGAAGTGTGGTTCCTTCAGTACATTGCAGGAGAATGAATATTTGAGGTTAAAATTTTAGTTTTTCAGAGGCAGAACATGGACTTCTCATCCCTGTAGGAAGCACACGAGGCACCCACTTAACACACATTCCTTCTATACACCCATGAGGCACTTAATCGTTTAACATAACACAGTTGAGCTATAGTTTCTTCCATCTCCACTTTCTATTGTCTCATAACTAGCTACAAAAGTCATGTGACAAATAAGCAAATTTGTATTATTTACCCCCTCAGATGTTAACCCTGAGATCTGGAGTATCAGTGAGAGTGAAGAACACAGTTAAGCTGAATGTGCTCATTGGTAAAAAATTTGGTGAAATTTATTATGCTTACATTATAGGTTTCCATGCCCAAACGCCTCTGGGTACCTGATAAAACACCACACTTTAATTTAATGCTTAGCCTAGCAAATAACAAAACTGACCAACAAAAATTCCCAATAAAGTACTTGCCAACATTCCAGAAAGATACTCTGAATATTTTTTAAAAATTGCTTCAGTTCCAAGGGCACCAGAGTTGTACAATGGTATAGATTTGTGGGAAGAGAAGGCTACCATCAGAAATATTAAACATTATCTATTTCCTATCACTGGTTTGTCGTCATAGCAGCTAAGTTATGTTCACTGGGATGCACTGAAGAAGTGGCAGTGTACGAGCTTGTATTATAATACAGCTTCTCTCTCACTTTGCTAAGTATTTCCCTACTGATTTTCCTCTCATTTAATGAAGTTCCTCTAATACAGTCTCAAAAACACTTGTGCTAATACTGGGAATGGAGCATGACAGAAACACGTCCATATTCATGTCCTCTGGGATTTCAGAATTTATAGTAATCTCTCAGTTCACATATTTCACATGACACAAGTTAATTAAATGGCACAACAGGACACTTCCAAAGCAAATGCATCGTCTCACTGAAATGCAGCCAGCCATTTTAAGAAGCCAGCCATATTTAACCATATAGAAAGAATATCCATTGTTAGGATATTTGTCTTTATATAATATAATCTCAAATCAGAGAAAGGAAAAAATAAGTAGTCATTGAATTTCAGGGAATATTCTGGAGCCCACAATTATCCACATTCATAATAAAAAGTGCATTTCTATCTCCCACCTAGAAGAAAACCCAGTAACTGGAAAAAAAATGAATCAGATAATTATACTTTTACAATATTCTACTTTTTGCTTTCCTCGGATGTATAGCAAATAGATGGAAAAATTATGGTACATGCACTGGGAGATAATGTTTTAAGGCAAAACAGTTTTTGCATCTAAACATTTCTGGTCTCGAAACTTAAATCGCATTTGGTTGCATCTGCTGAAATATTTGGCTACTGGCTGATAACAGAGTTTAGCACTGATAATGGCTTTGTCATTTGAAAATACTGCTAGGTTTGCACATTGTTCTTTATATTCAGAATGTTGGCAGTGAATTACATGAAATGTACAAGATAATCACAAAGCGTTAATTTTGCAACTCAGGCATATAGTAGTCCTAATAATAGTGAAAGTTTAATACTGATACTGGAAAATCTCATACTCAGGGAGAGACAGTGTTTTTACTACATGAAGAAAGTTGATGCTATAACATTGGAGAGTTATTAGTGATTCATTTATTCAGCCATTACTGGAGCCATAACACTGTGGGCTGTGACCTCATTAGCTTCCACTAGCTAAGCTGGGTCTCCCTGGCTGGAAGAGGTATCGGTGTGCTGCACTTTTCCAAGAGCCTAAACTGAGTGAACAACGCAGAGTGTTGTTGGAGGCAACTATATCATTAGAGTGGATCATCTTTTGGAGGAGACTTAAAACAAAGACCCTGAGCAGTTTTGCAGAGTGATCCTTAATGACCCTGAGTAGGAGATATTAACTAGAACTGTGCAAATAATCATTTTTGGTTCATAAAATTGTAGGACTGAAAGGGATCTTGAGAGTCTTCTAGTCTAGTCCCCTGCATTCATGGCAGCACTAAGTATTATCCAGACCATCCCTGACAGCTGTTTGTCTAACCTGTTCTTAAAAATCTCCAATGATGGAGATTCCACAACCTCCCTAGGCAATTTTTTCCAGTACTTAACCACCCTGACAGTTAAGAAGTTTTCCCCAATGTCCAATCTAAACTGCCCTTGCTGCTATTTAAGCCCATTGCTTCTTGTCCTATCCTCAGAGGTTAACAGTTCACTGGATGAACTGAAAAAAAATCAGAGAGATTTTGCTTCAGATCAACCCAAAAATAAAATGTTTTGACTTTCTCAGCAAAAGAAAACAAAACAAAAAACAAAATTAGTTTTGGGTCAAATGAAACATTTTGTTCAATCCCAAAACAAAATGTTTCGATTTTGGGCTTTCACAGAACAGGGGGAGGAACTGACAATGCCCCTCCCAGGGTTAAGGCACTAAACTGGGATGTTGGAGACCCAGGTTCAAGTTACTGCTCCAAATGTGGCAGAGCAGGGATTTAAACAATGTTAGAGGTGAGCGCTCTAATCTCTGAGCTGTAGGGTATTCTGCAGTGGGGGGCTCTCAATTCTTCTGCTGAAGCTGTTCTGTTTTGTATAAACAATTAAATAGTCATTACAGCATGGACTGGAACCCAGGTGTTCCTTGTCCCCTTCAGGAAAGTGCCCAAACCACCAGGCTAGAGAGTCTCTCTCACACTCTTTTGCTGGCCCAACGAATATTTAAGTATTTCATGCAAAATGGAACAACCTCAAGAGGCGAGATTGAGAGAGAGCTGTTGCAATAATTGGGCCTACAAATTTATCTATTTGTGAGTTCTACTGTAAAAAGAAGATGAAAGTTCACAAAGTGCCACAATAACCTATAACAACACAAGCAGAGGGGAAAAGCTGGCTACCGGCAACAATGGCTGACTGAAAGAAGGGGAAGAAGTGATCCCAACCATCATGGTTGCCACCTCCTCCTCCTCGCCCCCCCCCCATCTCCTGGGACCCAGGGATCCAGAGTGAGAACCCTGAACAGTCTTTAGCGTAATCTGATTCCTGAGAGATGTCCTGACCAAACCAGGCCAGAAAAAGGAGGAGCCAGCTGCCACTGCCACTTCCACCAGCTCTGGATGAATCCTGGCCACCACCTAGAAAGTGAGACTTTGTCATTCCACCCCCAAAAAGCATCCTTCCCCCCCCCCCACCTTATTTCTTCTCTTTCTGATCTCTCTTCTTTTTCCTTCTGTCTAACAAGACCCTGGCTTAGCCAGCCAAGATTTTACATTTTGCAACAACTGCTGTAAGCCTGAAAGAGGCAGCTAAAAGTAATGCCCTAAACAGCCCAATGCTGGTACAAGCTTGCCAGGTCTTGGTCTTGTGCCAGGCCTGTTTCTCCTGAAGTGAAGTTGCAAGTGAAAGTCAAGACCAGAGGCAGAAGCTGCACTATCTATGTTTGTTATTCTTCTCTCCCATGTTGTGGATGTTTGTTTTATTTTAGGGAATTTGATTGGACTTTAACAACAGCAACAGCTTCAACCCATCTCAACTAACTTCTTCTCTTTTCCCCCAAAAGGACAGCTTTTACCATCTTTGATACCACCTAACAGACTGTCAAACAAGGGTGAGGGCGGTATCCTTCTAAAAATGCTCTCTATCTAAAAGGGCAAGGGGACAAGTGATGCTGTTCAAATGAAAGCCTTAATGCATTACATTTCAAATGCTTTAACTGTTTTTCCTTCTTTTCTGTATCTTTAATAAAAGGTTTAAGGGATTTTTAATGATGTGTTTGTCATGGTACTAAGCACACTGAGATCTCTGTATATCAAACCTTGTTTAACACTGTTTAAAGGTGGACAGTGATTGGATTTTGTTAATACCTTTGACACTTTGGCCCATATTCTATCTAAATTAATACAAAAGCCGCATCACAGAATAGCCAGGTTGTAAGGACATTTGCCTGGATGTGAGAGATCTGGGTTCAAATCCCTGCTCAAACACAGGGACTTCAATGCTGGTCTCTCACACTCCAGGTGAGTGCCTTTACCTCTGGGCTATTGGTCACATGAGGCAGCAGCACCACTTTCTGAATGGTGTCTAAGCCATCTCCTGGCACTCACCTGAATTTTGTTTTTGGAGCTGAAAGTATTTGGCAATTTTGACACAAATTCATGAATAGTTTCAGGTTAACTGAAATTGCATTTTTTAACAAATACACTATTTGCCTGAAAATGTTTGCCCAGCTCTAGTAATCTATCCTAATTCCACTGTGGATAATTACATTTGGCTTTCCTAAATTCCTCCTCCTAAGTTTCAGCGTTATGCAGATACTGTGTTATCCTTCAGTTACCGTCCGAAACTCCTTGTCAGCTTAAGCCCAGAATATCTCATCTAGCACTCTAAAAAACACCATTTGATGTAACCCATCTGCCAGGTGTCTAACCTGCTGTATGTAGTGTAGTTGTAGCCTTGTCAGTCCCAGGATATTAGATTGACCTGAAGAAAAGCGTTGTGTGGCCCAAAAGCTTCTCTCTCATATCAACAGAAGTTGGTCCAATAAAAGATATTATCCTACCCACCTTCTCTCTGGTGTCTAACCTACCATTCTGGAGCAAAGTGACAGGGCCGCCCAGAGGATTCAGGGAGCCTGGGGCAAAGCAATTTTGGGGGCCCCTTCCATAAAAAAAAGTTGCAATACTATACAATACTATATTCTTGTGGGGGTCCCTGTGGGGCCCAGGGCAAATTGCCCCACTTGCCCCCACCCTCGGCTATCCTGCAAAGTGAGATGCTATTTGCAACATCTAACCTCTCCTAATGCCTCAGACAGCATAGTCATGGTGCTATAGCTTAGACTGAAACAAATCTGGGCTGGCCATGTGCATGGAGAATCTCCTCTCTAGTGCATAGAAAGGACCAGCATTCATCTCTATTCTGCTATCCGCAGCATTTGACACAGTCAGCTATAAGGTATTACTAACTTGCCTGAGAAACCTAGCAGGAGTGAATGGGTATGCATTATGCTGGTTCTGAGCCTTCCTCTCAGAGAGAAAGGACAGTCCCATGGTCAGTACACTGGCCGAGCAGATAAAAGCCCTGGGTTCAGTTCCCTGGTCTGCACAGCCTCCTTGGGTTAGTCCAGGGCCGGCTCTAGGTTTTTTGCTGCCCGAAGCAAAAAAAATTTTGGCTGCCCACCGTCCCAGCCCTGGGCTCCTCGCCACACCCCCTGCCGCCCCAGCCCTGGGCTCTCCCGACCCGCACCCCCGTGCCGCCCCAGCCCTGGGCTCTCAACCGCCCACCCACACCCCCTGCTGCCCCAGCTCTGGGCTCCCTCCTACCCCCCCACCATTGCCCCCCACCCACACCTCCTGCCGCCCTAGCCCTGGGCTCTCCCCCCCCACACCTGCACCCTCCTTCGGCCGCAGCCCTGGGTCACTGGTAACTCGCTCCCAGGGCAAGTCATTCAGCAGGAATTTTAGGTGGGCACAGAACACAGACAGGATTGGTTTCCATATGGTTACAGAACTGCAATAAAGTAGAACAATTTTCAGCTTGTGTGATTGAAGGCTATCTGGATGCATATTATAAGACGGTCCTCCATAAATGAGGAAAAGTGGAGGTGCCTTTATTATTCTTTTGTTCCACTCTTTCTTTCTAAATTTGCCAATGCAATATCACTGACTTCCTTTTAAACAAACAAACAAAAAAGGCATTGGCTGTTGAAAATAGCAATTCCAGTCCTAATAACTACTGGGATGCATTTCTTACTCAATTTTATCCTACTTTTTCTATAGCAAGTTACAGTGGATCAGTATATTTGATTTGGGAGAAATGAAGTAACAGCCGCCCCAACTGAGCTTGAGCACTCCTTAATTTTGAGGTGTTCAAATCTGGAAGGCAGGTGGGGGGGGTGGGAGAGCTGTGGCTCCGCAGGGGAGCACGGCAGCATGTATGCAGCATGGTCTGAGTGGCACGGTAAGGGGGATGGGGGGTTAGAGAAGGGATAGGGGGTTCTGGGGGGGGCAGTCAAGGGACAGGGAGCAGGGGCGTTGGATGGGGCGGAGGTTTGGGGGGGCAGGGAGAAGGGGGGGTTAGATGGGTCAGGGCTTGGGGAGCAGTCAGGAGACAGGCAGAAGTTGGATAGGCATTGGAGTCCCAGGGGTTCGTCAGGGGACAGGTAGGGGGTGGAGTCCTAGGGGGGAAGTTGGGGGGGGGGTCTCAGGAGGGGCAGTTGGGGACAAGGAGAAGGGAGGCTTAGATGGGGGTGGGGTCCCAGGAGGGAGCAATCAGGGGACAAGGATCAGTGGGGCTTAGACAGGGGGTGGAGTCCTGGGGAGCAGTTGGGGGAGGGGTCCAGGGAGGGGATGACCAGGGGACAGGGGGGTTGGATAGGTTGGGGTTTCTGTGGGGGGTAGTCGGAGGGGGTGGATGGTGGCAGGGTGGGGCTACCCTCCCTCCCCGTGAAGTGTCCTATTTTTTAAATGTTAAAATATGGTATCCCTACTCACAGTGCAGCTCTCCAGTCAAAGCAGGCTGCAGCATGAGGTCTCAGCTTCCTCACTCACTCCCCCTCTTTCCTGTTGGTAGTGGCCAAGGGAATGCTGGGAAATGTAGTTCTTTCCCTGCTCCAGGGCTGGCTCTATAGGCAGGGAGCTAACCAAGGAACTACAGCTCCCAGGGTCCTCTGTTGGTTCTCAGCTCCCATGCTGGATCCCTGCCGCCCCTGCAAATGGGCTGCCCCAAGCACGTGCTTTGCTTTGCTGGTGCCTAGAGCCGCCCCTGGGTTAGTCACTTATTGCCTCTGCTCCCCATCTGTAAATGGGATGTGACACCTGGCCAGAAAGGGTTAGGCAGCTAGCCAGCCAGATGCATAACAATGGAAAATGAAGCAACAGAGGGTCCTGTGGCACCTTTGAGACTAACAGAAGTACTGGGAGCATAAGCTTTCGTGGGTAAGAACCTCACTTCTTCAGATGCAAGTAATGGAAATCTCCAGAGGCAGGTATATATCAGTGTGGAGATAACGAGGTTAGTTCAATCAGGGAGGGTGAGGTGCTCTGCTAGCAGTTGAGGTGTGAACACCAAGGGAGGAGAAACTGTTTCTGTAGTTGGATAGCCATTCACAGTCTTTGTTTAATCCTATTCTGATGGTGTCAAATTTGCAAATGAACTGGAGCTCAGCAGTTTCTCTTTGGAGTCTGGTCCTGAAGTTTTTTTGCTGTAAGATGGCTACCTTTACATCTGCTATTGTGTGGCCAGGGAGGTTGAAGTGTTCTCCTACAGGTTTTTGTATATTGCCATTCCTGATATCTGACTTGTGTCCATTTATCCTCTTGCGTAGTGACTGTCCAGTTTGGCCAATGTACATAGCAGAGGGGCATTGCTGGCATATGATGGCATATATAACATTGGTGGAAGTGCAGGTGAATGAGCCGGTGATGTTGTAGCTGATCTGGTTAGGTCCAGTGATGGTGTTGCTGGTGTAGATATGTGGGCAGAGTTGGCATCGAGGTTTGTTGCATGGGCTGGTTCCTGAGTTAGAGTTGTTATGGTGCGGTGCATGGTTGCTGGTGAGAATATGCTTAAGGTTGGCAGGTTGTCTGTGGGCGAGGACTGGCCTGCCTCCCAAGGTCTGTGAAAGTGAGGGATCATTGTCCAGGATGGGTTGTAGATCACTGATGATGCGTTGGAGAGGTTTAAGCTGAGGACTGTAGGTGATGGCCAGTGGAGTTCTGTTGGTTTCTCTTCTGGGCCTGTCTTGTAGCAGGAGGCTTCTGGGTACACGTCTGGCTCTGTTGATTTGTTTCTTTATTTCCTTGTGTGGGTATTGTAGTTTTGAGAATGCTTGGTGAAGATTTTGTAGGTGTTGGTCTCTGTCTGAGGGGTTGGAGCAGATGCGATTGTACCTCAGTGCTTGGCTGTAGACGATGGATCGTGTGGGGTGACTGGGGTGGAAGCTGGAGGCATGAAGGTAGGCGTAGCGGTCGGTGGGTTTTCGGTATAGGGTGGTGTTAATGTGGCCATCGCTTATTTGTACGGTGGTGTCCAGGAAGTGGACCTCCCGTGTAGATTGGTCCAGGCTGAGGTTGATGGTGGGGTGGAAGCTGTTGAAAGCATGGTGGAATTCTTCCAGGGCCTCCTTCCCATGGGTCCAGATGATGAAGATTTCATCAATATAGCGTAGGTAGAGAAGGGGCATGAGTGGACGAGAGCTGAGGAAGCGTTGTTCCAGGTCAGCCATAAAAATGTTGGCATATTGTGGGGCCATGTGGGTGCCCATAGCGGTGCCACTGGTCTGGAGGTATATATTGTCACCAAATTTGAAATAATTATGCGTGAGGATAAAGTCGCAGAGCTCAGCAATAAGTTGTGCTGTGTCATCATCAGGGATACTGTTCCTGACAGCTTGTATTCCATCTGTATGTGGGATGTTTGTGTAGAGAGCCTCTACATCCATGGTGGCTAGGATGGTGTTTTCTGGGAGGTCACCAATGCATTGTAGTTTTCTCGGGAAATCTGTGGTGTCACGGAGATAGCTGGGAGTGCTGGTGGCGTAGGGTCTGAGTAGGGAGTCCACATATTCAGACAGTCCTTCAGTGAGAGTGCCAATGCCCGAGATGATGGGGAGTCCAGGATTTCCAGGTTTGTGGATCTTAGGTAGTAGATAGAATAACCCCGGTCGGGGCTCTAAGGGTATGTTGATTTGTTCCTGTGTTAGTGTAGGGAGTGTCCTGAGTAGATGGTGCAGTTTCTTAGTGTATTCCTCAGTGGGATCTGAGGAAAGCGGCCTGTAGAATTTGGTATTGGAGAGTTGTCTGGCAGCTTCCTTCTGGTAGTCAGACCTGTTCATGATGACAACAGCACCTCCTTTATCAGCCTCTTTGATGATAATGTCAGGGTGGTTTCTGAGGCTGTGGATGGCATTGCGTTCTGCACGACTTAGGTTATGAGGCAAGCAATGTTGTTTTTCCACAATTTCTGCCTGCGCACGTCGGCGGAAGCATTCTATGTATAGGTCCAGACTGTCATTTCGACCCTGAGGAGGAGTCCATGTGGAGTTCTTCTTCCTGTGTTGTTGGTGGGAGGGTATCTGTGTATCAGTGCGCTGTTCAGTGTTATCATGAAAGTATTCTTTGAGTCGGAGGCGGCGAAAGTAGGCTTCCAATCACCACAGAACTGTATCATGTTCGTGGGGGTGCTGGGGCAAAAGTATTCCACCATGCTTTCAACAGCTTCCACCCCACCATCAACCTCAGCCTGGACCAATCTACACGGGAGGTCCACTTCCTGGACACCACCGTACAAATAAGCGATGGCCACATTAACACCACCCTATACCGAAAACCCACCGACCGCTACGCCTACCTTCATGCCTCCAGCTTCCACCCCAGTCACCCCACACGATCCATCGTCTACAGCCAAGCACTGAGGTACAATCGCATCTGCTCCAACCCCTCAGACAGAGACCAACACCTACAAAATCTTCACCAAGCATTCTCAAAACTACAATACCCACACAAGGAAATAAAGAAACAAATCAACAGAGCCAGACGTGTACCCAGAAGCCTCCTGCTACAAGACAGGCCCAGAAGAGAAACCAACAGAACTCCACTGGCCATCACCTACAGTCCTCAGCTTAAACCTCTCCAACGCATCATCAGTGATCTACAACCCATCCTGGACAATGATCCCTCACTTTCACAGACCTTGGGAGGCAGGCCAGTCCTCGCCCACAGACAACCTGCCAACCTTAAGCATATTCTCACCAGCAACCATGCACCGCACCATAACAACTCTAACTCAGGAACCAGCCCATGCAACAAACCTCGATGCCAACTCTGCCCACATATCTACACCAGCAACACCATCACTGGACCTAACCAGATCAGCTACAACATCACCGGCTCATTCACCTGCACTTCCACCAATGTTATATATGCCATCATATGCCAGCAATGCCCCTCTGCTATGTACATTGGCCAAACTGGACAGTCACTACGCAAGAGGATAAATGGACACAAGTCAGATATCAGGAATGGCAATATACAAAAACCTGTAGGAGAACACTTCAACCTCCCTGGCCACACAATAGCAGATGTAAAGGTAGCCATCTTACAGCAAAAAAACTTCAGGACCAGACTCCAAAGAGAAACTGCTGAGCTCCAATTCATTTGCAAATTTGAAACCATCAGAATAGGATTAAACAAAGACTGTGAATGGCTATCCAACTACAGAAACAGTTTCTCCTCCCTTGGTGTTCACACCTCAACTGCTACCAGAGCACCTCACCCTCCCTGATTGAACTAACCTCGTTATCTCCACACTGATATATACCTGCCTCTGGAGATTTCCATTACTTGCATCTGAAGAAGTGAGGTTCTTACCCATGAAAGCTTATGCTCCCAGTACTTCTGTTAGTCTCAAAGGTGCCACAGGACCCTCTGTTGCTTTTTACAGATTCAGACTAACACGGCTACCCCTCGGATAATGGAAAATGAAGTTACATTTGTAAAATGGCACATACCATCCACACTTTTCTTCTTCTAAAGATTGAGGTTAATATATTTACCAAAATGAAATATTAGACATTAGCTATTTTCTGCATGAAAGAGAGATGTGGGTGAAAATGTGGCTCCCCTGAGATCAATGGCAAAACTCCCACTGATTTACATTTCATCTCTTGTGTTTTATTTTAAAAGAACCATGCTGTGTGTTTACTACTATTTGAAAAATGCCATGACAGGTAGGTTGTGTAATATTCCCTCTGTTTCTCAATAGCATGTTGAAGTAGAGAGATTTCTTTTGGATCTTTGCTTGCAAGTTGGTTGGAAAGTATTTAGGCTCTATTTGTGGTGGTTTTAGTGTCACAGTTCAGAGAACCAAGCTTTCCTTTGCCTTAGACTAAGAAGTATATGTTTCTGTTTCACTGAACGATATTCCTCTCTGGGCACTAGCTCTTTGTTGTAGATTGGCAGGGTGCCCTTTTATTACTGCTTCTGCATCGTATAAAGGGATATACATTTTCCACCCACTACATATACTTGAAGAAAATCAATGTTTCAGTAAACAGAGTAGAGAAGCTGTAGCACCATGGAACAAGTCCCATTTGGCAGTCCACTATTGGAGATCAAGCTTAAGATCAAGTTTAAATACGAGACCATGGCCACAGAAGAGAATGGAAGAAACAAGCAAATCAGATGAGTACGGAAAAACAGAATTTCATTTAACAATAGCAACAGAGGGTTGCATCTGAAGAAGTGAGGTTCTTACCCACGAAAGCTTATGCTCCCAATACTTCTGTTAGTCTCAAAGGTGCCACAGGACCCTCTGTTGCTTTTTACAGATTCAGACTAGCACGGCTACCCCTCTGATACTTAACAATAGAGAAGTCAGGAGACAATTGTAATGACTAATACAAAAAGAGTGAAGCATTCATAGATTCCAAGGCCAGAAGGGACCATTCTGATCATCTAGTCTGATTTCCTGTACAATACAGGCCAAAGAACTTCCCCAAATAATACCTGGAGCAAATCTTTTAGCATAACATTCAATCTTGATTTTAAAATGGTCAATGATAGAGAATCCACCACAACCCTTGGGAAGTTATTTCCAGTTTGAATTTGTCTAGCTTCAACTTTCAGCCATTGAATCATGCTAGACTGATGAGTCCATTATTAAATATTTATTCCTCATGTAGGTACTTATAGACTAATCAAGTCACGCCTACCCTTTTATTTAACAAACAAAATAGATAAACTCAAGGAGTTCAATCATAATAAGGCAGGTTTTCTAATCCTTTAAATCATTCTTGCGGCTCTTCTCTGAACCCTTTCCAATTTATCAACATCCTTCTTGAACTGTTGACATCAGAACAGGGCACAGTATTCCAGCAGCAGTTGCAGTAGTGCATACAGAGGTAAAATAACCTCTCTATTCCTACTCGAGATGCCCTGGTTTATGCCTCCAGGGATCTCATTAACCCTTTTGGCCACAGTATCACACTGGGAGTTCGTGTTCAGCTGATTATCCACTGCAATCCCCAAATCTTTTTCAGAGTCTCAGTTTCCCAGGATACAGTCCCCTATCCTGCAAGTATGGCCTACTTTCTTTGTTCCTAGATGTATACATTTACATTTAGACATATTAAAACGTGTATTGGTTGCTTGCACTCAGCTTACCAAGTGATCTAGATCGCTCTGTACTTGTGACCTATCCTCTTCATTATTTACCATTCCCCCAATTTTTGTGTCATCTGAAAACTTTATCAGTGATGATTTTATGTTTTCTTCCATGTCATTAATAAAAATATTAAATAGTATAAGTCTATGAACTACTCCCTGTGGGACCATACCAGAAACACACCCACCTGTTCAGGGACGATTCCCTGTTTACAATTCCATTCTGAGACCTATCAGTTAGCCAGCTTTTAATCCACTTAATGTGTGCCATGTTAAGGAGGTTTTATTTAAATCAAAATGTCATATGGTACCTAGTCAAATGCCTTACAGCAATCTAAGAATATTAGATCAACACTATTACCTTTATCAACCAAACTTGTAATATCACCACACACAAAAAAAGATATCAAATTAGTCTGACAAGATCTATTTTCCATAAACCCATATTGATTGGCATTAACTATATTACCCTCCTTTAATTCTTTAATAATTGAGTCCCTTATCAGTCACTCCACTATCTTGTCTGGGATCAATGTCAGACTGCCAAGCCTATAATTACCCAGATCTTCTCACTTACCCTTTTTAAATATTGGCACAAACATTAACTTTCTTCCAGTCTTCTGGAACTTCCCCAGCATTTCAAGACTTATTGAAAAATCAATGAGTCCAGCTAGCTTCACAGCCAACACTTTTGAACACTTGAATGCAAGTTATCCGAACCTGCTGATTTTCAAATGTCTAACTTTAGTAGTTGCTGTTTAAGTGAAATCTGTGGAACAAGACTAAAACTCTTATGGCCATTTAGAAAGTGCAATGTAAACCAAAACAATGGAATATAGGGTCATAAACAGTTTAATATATAACAGCAGAGCTGATCTGAAAGGGACCAAAGTACACACAATGGAAAACCTCCTGTAGACCCTAGCTCAGGGACTTCCACAGAAACCTGCCCATTTCCTGTGGTTCTTCTCAGACTGAGGTGTCTCAGTCCTTTTATGAGGTTCAGATGTCCATTAAACTATTACCTCACCCTCCCTCAGGCTGGAAAGCAACTAATTAATTATGGCACAGGTGTGGCTGGCTGGCTGGTCCCATCGACCCATAAAGGAGCCAGTCACCCAGTGACAGGGAGTGACATTTAAAAAAAACAAAACACACTTCTTTGGCTAGTAAGTGTCCAGTTGTTAGTGTGGCCAATGGTATGTAACACTAAAACTCGTCTATGATGTTGGACTATCAAAATAGATTGGCTTTACTTTACTGTATTGATGCTGCTCTGCTCTGTTTACTATTTATATCAGTAATTAGTGTCACTACCTTATCCATAGGTGGTGCTACTTGAGGGATTAAGATGGTCTGTTTTCTCTCTCATTCTCCACTGAAGTGTGTGTACACACTGTAATAAGTGTGTTTGTTTGTACTATGTTGAGAATAACTGAAGACAGAGAAGCTGAATACATCTTACATATTACAGGGCATGTTCTACACTTGGTCTGTACATAGAACTTGAATTGATGTCAATGAAAATTATATGTGCAAAGTATGCCCTTGAAAGTTGATATGACTGCAAGCTCATCCATAGCGTCAGAGTCAGATTCTCCAGTGTGTGACATGCAAAACCAGAAAAAATCTGTTACTGTGTTTGTGCATGAAAGCACAATACAAAGTTTTTCATGTTACGAAACAATGCGCATCATATCAGAGGTTAAAATCTGGCCCTAGAAGTGTGCTGAGTTCTGGGGCGGCTCTTAGGGGGGAAAGAAAATACTACTACAAGCTTTTAAACTACCCTGACTTCTCTTTATACACAACCCTGAGCATCCAAGCATTTTGAGTGTTATAAACAAATTTATAATGAGAGCACTGTCAGCTGGGCAATTAGAGTGTGAAGGAACATCCAAAGAAAGTGTTAGAACTAGCAGCATAGCGAAGAGGCTATGTATAGTGTTTCTATTCTGGTCTGTGGAGTTACTTAAAACAACTTTATGATTTTGTTGTTGTTTTAATAGTGATGGAATAAAATTAGCGCTTTACACCAGATTGGGTGGAGTATGTAGCACACAGATGGCCCTCTTGACTTGAAGGGAAATTCTCTGAGTCATGAAGCCCAGGTCAGGGAAATAAACTCTCTGCCTACCCTTAGCAGGGAACCAGAGGCAATACAGAGCATGGTGATGGCAGTATCTCCAGCCAAAAGTAGAGGCAATGAGGCAGGCAGTGTTCTGCCAAATCTAGAACACCCTCCATAAGGTGAGGAACGCCCAAGTACGGTGTACAGCAGCTGCTTGGAAGATGAAGGTGGTCACTACAGCCAGGAAGAAAGGGGAACGTCTCCTCCCAGTCTACAATTGCCTGAGCCTGGTGGGAGATGAAAAACTGTGGGCCTTGACTCAGTATGTGGGGATCTAAGTGCCACCCCAGTGGGGTGGAGGATCAACATCCTTCCACTCCCCTCAGAGAAGCTGAGGTTAAGAAACCAGAATCCCCAGGCCCCAACCTCTGAGGCGATAAGGAAGAGACAGAAATTTGGCCATGGGGAAAACTTGAAGAATCTCCCTTACTTGCCCCCTCTGATGTTAAAAGCAGTGCATGAGCTGCTTCACAAGAAGCCAGTCCTGCCTTGTTTCTCATTTTTTGTCCAAAGAGAATACCCCTGAGTGGGGGTGGGGGACCCTCAAACCACTGTTGGGGCAGCTGACCCCTTGAGTGACAAAGGGACACCACACATACTTCCTAGGAACTGGATGGGAAGTGGGAGTGGAAGAACCAGGTCTCAAGTTCACAGCCAAAGGTTTACGGTGAACAATGGTACGAGGGGGCATGCGAGAGGTCAGCCCATTGGTTCTACAGGAGAAATTATACAGGGTAATTGCTGAACAACTCTGTAGGGGGTTTTGAAGGATGTATGCTGCCGTTCTAGCAGAATGTTTATTATATGTGTAGCCCAAGCTCCACTGTGCTTCAACAGCAGCCTTGGGAATGGCAAGTTGTGGACTACAAACTGCGGCACATTGGGAGAACTTCCTGGTTCCTGCCAGGATGTACCCGCTGCCCTCCCAGCAAGAAGTCTGAGAGCTGACTGAGCCGGGAGCACAAGGCAGGCAACAGAGAGGAGGCTGCTGGACTGTAATCCTGTTCTGTGTTTCTTTATAGAATAAAACCTTCTCCCTGGTGGTTTGTCTGAGTGGGTCTGGTCTGAGGTTAACACACACTGACACACAACACAGAGCACATGGAGGAACCTCAGGCCCAGTTTCCCAAAGTTGTGCAAAAAGTCACAAGGCAGACCTCCCCTATCTTGAACAACCTCATCCTAGGCCAGTGAACAGGAGAGAGCCACATATGCATAGCTGAAATAAGAAATTCTGATGCCGGTCAAGCAACCTAGTTATACCTACTTCTTCAGGGAGAAGATGTGACAGATATGGCAATTTCCTGTAATATCCTTGAAAGACTTAATTGTATTAGGTTTATCTATCATCATGGGTCTGGATTGAATGTAATCTCTCTATGAGGGAGATGTTACAGATGTGAGACCTGGGAGTCCAAAAGACTATATTGAAAATGTGCCAGACAAGTGGGGACTTTGGGGACAATAAGTGTTAAGTAGATTTCCTAGGGAATCCCTAGGGAGAAGTTGATGCAAATTACCCAACTTGGGTTATGCAAACACCCAACACTCAGTGCCTGTTACAGAAGGCCAAGATTAAAGGTCTAAGCTGTACAAAGAAATCCCTGATCTGCCCATTTGGGGGTTCTGGTTCTAAGATGTATGAACTTGTAACCAAGGAGAAAAAAACAATTGTGGGTTTTGAAAGACTGAAACCTACCAGAGCCCCGAGCTGGAATTGGGGGTGACCTCTGGTACACTTTCTAGGATGCATGTAGGTTCTTTGTTTTGTTGTTTGTTAATGTTTTCTCTGTAATGATTTTATCTTAAGAATAAATGTGCTTGCTTAGAAGAGCTGTGTGGTAGTTTATAACTGCGAGCAATACACTGGTCATAGCCTTCAGGAAGCAAAGCAAACTTTGTCAGGGATGGTCTAGATGATACTTAGTCCTACCTCACTGTAAAGGATTGGACTAGATGACCTATCGAGGTCCTTTCTAGTCCTACATTTCTAAGATTCTAAGCTGGCCTTGTAGGCAGTTTGACTTGTTGGGGATATCACAGTGTCATCCAGGGAGCTGTGCAGCTTTAAAACCCCCAGTCAGGAGGGAGTGAGACATGGATCTCTGCCCAAGAGAGGGGATGACTGGGAGACAGAAACCTTTAAGTGGATGCCCTTGCGGGTCCACGGTGGTTTGAGGGAGAATACAAGTGCAGTTACACTGAAAATGTGACAGGCTCATTAGTTCATCTGTTATAGACTTGCACTATAGAATCATTCAGATTTCCCAGCAAGGTGTCTTTCTAGCAAATGTCACCAGTTTTTGATGTTAATGGAAAGGTTTCTCCCTTAATTGCCCATTTGGGAATTTTTACCTGGCAATTTAAATAAATCTACAGTCATGAAACTTATTTGTTACATTTTATTTTTTAAAATGTGCCAAATTCACTGGTAGTACCATTGGGTGGAGTGCCACTGACTGCAATGGAACTGTATATGATTCTGTCAGTAGCGAATTAGCCCAAACAATTGTAAGATTCTGTTTTACTAGATGGGTCTAACAAAAAATAATAATAATACAGATCTTGGATTCACAGAGTACTGTAATGTCTGCATAATAATTGCATGGCATGATTTATAACAATTATCATAACTGAAAACTCTCTTCTCCTAGATATGCAAAAAAATCTGCAATTGCAAGTTGTGCAGGTACAGTTAGAAACAATAATGATGGTATGAATAAAATCCTTCCTCTTTTCTTGCAGAGATAGGCAAGTGCCTCCTCTTCCTTTTCCCTTCAGAGACCCCTTCCTCAGCATTTCACTGGCTCCTTTTTATAGCTCTGCTTTAAGAAGACTGCCAAGTGTCACACAAGCACATTTGGCAGCCCTGTTACATATCCCTCCGTCTCAAATGGATTGACAGCCAGCTGCGCTGTGGCAAGGCAAGAGACATTTGCCTGAATTTCTGCCTTTTGCTGTGGCACCTGATGAGCAGGCAGTCAGGCACCACCTTTTTTGCTGTGCCCCTGTTGGACCAGGGCCAGGAACAGGCAGCTGAAAGGGTGTGGAGTGGTTCATAGATTCCAAGACCAGAAGGGACCATTATGATTATCTAGCCTGACCTCCTACAGAATACAGGCCACAGAACTTCCCCAAAGTAATTCCTGCAGAGAAGTTGGCGCAGCAGGATAGCCTATCCCTACCCCCACCTCCACCAATTGAAGAGCCCCATACCAACCCAGTCTCAGCTTAGTCCTAAGAGTCCCAGCACCCTCTCCCACACTGGTATCCTGTTGCCCCCACATGAATCCCAGCAAAGGATGCAGGAACAGCAGGGCGGGCACGGGGTCATGGGCCTCCCACTTTTGAAAGTGGATGGGCCTGGCCTGTCAACTTTTTGCCACGGGCCTGGCACCCTGCCTCTCCTCTTCCCCTGCGGCCCCGCCCCACACCCAGGCCAGAAGCTAGAGACCAGCCCAGTAAGAATCATAGAATATCAGGGTTGGAAGGGACCTCAGGAGGTCATCTAGTCCAACCCCCTGCTCAAAGCAGGACCAATCCCCAACTAAATCATCCCATCCAGGGCTTTGTCAAGCCTGACCTTAAAAACCTACAAGGAAGGAGAGATCCCACCACCTCCCTAGGTAACCCATTCCAGTGCTTCACCACCTTCCTAGTGAAAAAGTGTTTCCTAATATCCAACCTAAACCATCCCCACTGCAACTTGAGACCATTTCTCCTTGTTCTGTCAACTGCTACCACTTAAAACAGTCTAGATCCATCCTCTTTGGAACCCCCTTTCAGATAGTTGAAAGCAGCTATCAAATCCCCCCTCATTCTTCTCTTCTGCAGACGAAACAATCCCAGTTCCCTCAGCCTCTCCTCATAAGTTATGTGCTCCAGCCCCCTAATCATTTTTGTTGCCCTCCGCTGGACTCTTTCCAATTTTTCCACATCCTTTTTGTAGTGTGGAGCCCAAAACTGGGCACAGTACTCCAGATGAAGCCTCACCAATGTCCAATAGAGGGAAATGATCACGTCCCTCGATCTGCTGGCAATGCCCCTACTTATACAGCCCAAAATGCCGTTAGCCTTCTTGGAAACAAGGGCACACTGTGGACTCATATCCAACTTCTCGTCCACTGTAACCCCTAGGTCCTTTTCTGCAGAACTGCTTCCTAGCCATTCGGTCCCTAGTCTGTAGCAGTGCTTGGGATTCTTCCGTCCTAAGTGCAGGACTCTGCACTTGTCCTTGTTGAACTTCATCAGGTTTCTTTTGGCCCAATCCTCTAATTTGTCTAGGTCCCTCTGTATCCTGTCCCTACCCTCCAGCGTATCTACCACTCCTCCCAGTTTAGTGTCAAGAATGACCCAGGGAGCTTGGGCAGCTGGGAAAGCTGCAGACCCTCCACCTGCCTGGGGCATAGGGGCCTAAGAACATCCCCGGCCCATGTCCCTGGTCCAGCTCTTACCCTGACCCGGCTCCAGCTTCTGGCCTGGCCTGGGGGCAGGACCTCGGGGGCCGAAAAGCCACGGCTGAGCCATAGTAAGAGCCGTCCGGGCAGCTTTGGGAAGCGTGGATCCTCCACCTGCCCTGGGCAAGGGACCCGGGGAAAGGGGGGCACATGGGCTGGGGGCTGCTCTATGGCCCCACATCCTGGGCAGGTGGAGGGACCGAGGCTCCTCGGCCTAACTCCAGCTTCTGGTCTGGCCAGGGGGCAGGGCCATGGAGGAGGCGGGACCTCATGGCCTCCCACTTTTAGGAAGACTCCGTTGCTCCAATCCCAGCTCCTCCTATACCACCAGCACCATCAACAGCCTGAATTACCCACACATTAAATTACCCCTCCCCCAGTCACAGCAACACCCTTTAGTACCCAACCATCAACCCCTGCCAGAACAGCCAGTTTTCTGCAGCTTCATGTCCAGCCCCCGCCACTGCTTACAACAGGTGTCAACCATAAGCATAAGCTTATGGTAATAGTCAAACCATTTATTAATATGCAAATTCATTCTGAATAAAATGTCACATGAAGCAGAACAAAACTTAGTGGCTATGTTTTAATGAGCTTCTAATTAACCCTTTCCTGCCTTCCTTCAGCGTGGAGTATCACAAGCTGTTTCTATTGAACATCTTTGTAATTTTACCCATTAGCTTCCCCAAAATCTCCACTACCGAAAGGAATTTCTTCAAAGCAACACCAATGCAAAGCAAGTTTGGAATTTATAGGTCAAGTTATTTTGTAAACCATATAAGCCAAAAAAAAATTAGAAATTTTTTCAAAAGTGAACTTAGGTAAATTTCCCAAACACCCCAATCTTCCAAATCCTTTACCAAACTTCCCAGAAGTTCCAGGGATAAGATGCAGCATATGAAATTTCAGAGAAATTGGTTTATTTGGGGGGGAAGTTATGGGAAGGAATTTAAAACTGGGTTTATCCATTAGCTGGAGAGCAGCTCATGCTGCTCCATACAGAAATCAGAAGTACCAAGGGAGTGAAATCTGAGCAATGGAAAAGAAAGGGAATTTTTAGTTAATGTTTACAACACTTTGGTTTTGCTATCACCTATTCAACTCAAACATCTGACAAATAGTGAATGAGATAAAAGATCTCATTGTTAAAGATGCATTGCTGTCCCCTCCTTAAGTTCTGAGAAAGGGATACCTGATTATCTGTTTAATGAGGTATTGTACTTTCCATATTCAAATGAGTGTTACCTTTGAGAGATATCTAAGGGAGTTTAGACTGTGATATCTGAGAACATTTCCCTCACATGCTTGTTTTATTACTTGCTGTCTGGTTCTTGAGAATGCATTCACCTTATCAAAGCTCTCTGCTCTCCGTTCATTAGAAGCCTGGAAAAAGATATCAATGACAGGAATTGGAAATTTTCTTAGTTCAAATACGGAATTACTGGTTTTGTATCAGAGAATCTTCTACAGTCCCTGTAGCAGAATGCTAAAATGTATTATACTGTTCCACCAGAAGGTGGCACTGTATATACCATAGAGTAACTCCTCACTTAAAGTTGTCCCGGTTAACATTGTTTCGTTGCTGATCAATTAGGGAATATGCTCATTTAAAGTTGTGCAATGCTTCCTTCTAATGTCGTTTGGCAGCCGCCTGCTTTGTCCACTGCTTGCAGGAAGAGCAGCCCATTGCAGCTAGCTGGTGGGGGCTTGTAACCAGGGTGGACCGGCAACCCCCTATCAGCTCCCCCATCAGCTCCTCGCTCCCCTAAATTCCCTGTGCTTTAGCCGCCCAGCAGGCTATCAATCGGCAGTTCAGCTGTCCCTCCCCCCACTGCCATGTGCTGCTCCTGCCCTCTGTCTTGGAGCTCCTCCCAGAGACTCCAGCTTGCTGTGCAGGGGAGTAAAGAGGGGGGTAATGTCAGGGTGTCCCCTTCCCCCCTGCTCCTGAACCCCGCTTACCCCTTCTCCATATAGAGCAGGGAGGGGATACGGACGGAGAGAGACAGAGAGAGCTTGGGACAGCAGCTGCTGTCTCAACTTCCTGATCCACTTACAAAGACAATGCACTTAAAAGTGGGTCAGCTTACTTAAAGGGGCAGTGTGCATCTCTCTCTCCCTCCCACACACTAGGTGTGTGTCTGTCTCTGTCTGCTATGCTGTCTCCCCTCCCTCATGTTCATGCTGCCTTGATGAGAGGCTACATTAACAACGTGTTAACCTTTGAGGGCTCAGCCGAGTGCTAGTTCATCATTTATCAGCAAGGCATTCCCTGGGAAATATCCCACCCTCTTACTTCACCACCTCAACCAAGCTTCACAACCATCATTGCTGTGTACTGTATTAAATTGTTTGTTTAAAACGTATATTGTGTGTATATCTATATAATAATTTCCCTGGAACCTAACCCCCCATTTACATTAATTTTTATGGGGAAATTGGATTCGCTTAACATTGTTTCGCTTAAAGTCACATTTTTCAGGACCATAACTACAACGTTAAGCGAGGAGTTACTGTACCTTATTTAAGCTAACCTTAGCCATACTTGTTACTGCATTAAAGGATTTTATGATGAACACATCTGGTGTGTATCTTGCTCAGAAGTAAGCTCTGTAGTCATAGACAGGAGCATGATATGGTGTCAGAAGTAAACGAGTGCCCGCAGAGAACAGAAACAGAAGAAACAAAGCAACAAAAATTGCAGGGTTTCATCAACATCCCCATCCACTGCCCCAGAGAACTTCAGTTATGACAAAACTTCACAATGGACAGACTGGAAGCAGTATTTTGCAAGATTTCAAATTGCAAACAAGCTCCACAAAGAAACTGGAGATATACAGATATCATCTTTAATTCATGCTGTGGGGAAGCAAGCAGAGCATATCTTTAAATCCTTTGACTTTACTGAAGACAGTCGCTAAGATGATTATAAAAGGGTTCTGGCTATGTTTGATGCATACTTTATACTTGAGAGAAATGTGGTTTAAGAAAGAGCATGTTTCCGCCAGATAATTCAAGAACAAGGAGAACATGCTGAATGTTTTATAAGAACGCTGCATACATTGGCTGAAAACTGATTCTGGCATTGCAAAACATGAAAATATCAGAGACACTGCTTATTGGGTAAACAGATACAAATATTTCAAAGCAGCTACAGTTGAAGATAGACTTAACCCTAGACACAGCTATTCAAATAGCAAAGCAGTCTGAGCTGGTGAGACAGCAAAACAAAGAGCAACTTGCCAAACTTGAAAAACAAGAAACTAGCTTAGAAGCAGTAGAAAGACTCAGCATGGCTCTAAAAAGTCATTATCATAAGACCCCCTGAGGCTAAAAGGGACAAATTCCAGCCTATACTCACAAGGTGTGGAAAAAGTCATATCCCAAGAGATGATGCATCTCCAGCCAGAGGAAAAAGATATAATAAATGCACAAAATATGGACATTTTGCTGCTGCTTGCTGCACCAAAGCCATCAGGGAGTTGACATATTACAGACAATCAAGAGCTATCGTTTCTGGGAGCTATCATTTGCGATGTCACAATCTGCCTGGAGAGTGAAACTGAATATTCATGGCAAGACTATTCACTTTAAAATTGACTCAGGAGCTGATGTCACAATCATCTCAGAAGGGACATACAATCACCATCAATCCCTCCCAGAGCTGATGTCACCTGACACAGTTCTGACTAGCCCTGGAAATACCCTGAACTGCATAAGCCAGTTCACTACAGAAACAACTTACAAGGAGAAAAACTTTGCATCCAGAATGCATGTGATCAAGGGAACAAAGACCAACAACTTTCTCAGCCGCAGTGTGGCAGCCATGATGAGACTAGTGAGAAAGGTGAAGAATTCGATTGCGGATTTGAGGAAACTGAACTTTTGAAAGGAGATCCCATACAAATCAACTTAAGAGATAATGCTGAACCACACCAAACACTCCTACCAGAGAGACCTTGGAAGAGACTAGCTGTCGATTTATTCCAATTGAGAGAACATCCTTACCTGGTCATAGTGGACTATTTTTCCAGGTACATGGAAATAATGTACTTGAAAGACATAACATGTCACGGTGTAACAGAGATACTGAAGTGCACTTTTGCTTACTCCAGTATTCCAGAACATCTAGTGATGGACAACGGACCACAATTCACTCCAGCAGAATTTAAGTAATTCTGAATGAAATATAGTTTTAATATTATTAGCAGCCCACATTACTCAGAAGTGAATGGAGAGGGTTGAGAGAGCTGTATAGACAGCCACGAAAATCCTAGAGCATGAAGATCCATTCCTTGCTTTTCTGAGCTACAGATAGCAACTACTGGATACTGTCCAGCACAACTCCTAATGGGGAGACAGCTCAGAACTACTGATCCCATTTTGGAAAAGAATCTATCTCCAAAGTGGCCAGACATGGAGAGAGTAGCCCAATAGGATAAAAAGGCTAAAAGCGCTTATGGACTCTTTTACAACAGATGTCACTCAGAGAGCTTTCAGGTCTAGAACCTGGTTCTGTGTTCATGTCAAATTGGATGGAGAAAAAGGATGGACAACACCAGCTGTTGTAACAAAAAAGAATTCAGTGCCTCGATCATATGTGATTGAGATTGACAGCGCAGAGTGCAACAGAAACCATTGACAGCTACAGTTTGTTCCTCAGAAAGAACAATCAACAAAACAAACTCTACAGATGGTGGACGCAGAACAAGACGATGACAACTCAGATTCCAAACCGATCATGGCCAGTTGTTGCAACTAACAGACAGCCAGATGACCAAACTGTTACACATTCAGGTCATGTAATGAGAAAACCAGTACAATGGTAGGAATGTAGAACTTAAAGGGGGAGATGTAATGGAATGCTAAACTGTATTATATTGTTCAACCACCACGGGCTCTGTGTGTAACATACCTTATTTAAGCTAATCTCAGCCATACCTAGCGGTGCACTAAAGGATCTTGTGATGAACACATTGGTGTGTATCTTGCTCAGAAGTAAGCTCTGCAGTCAGTCTATATCTGATATAGGAGCAAGACAGTCCCAACAAAGAATTTTCACATAAATACCAACCTACATATTTGAACAGCCTTGCAGATTTTCCTTTAGCTCTAGTGCTTGAGTTTCTGCTTTCAATCCAGTAATCCTTGCTTCAAGTCTCAGGAGAAGCAGAGGCTCCAACACCCAAAGTGGATACAGGTGTGTGTAAAGCTTGGTGCTGCTTAGTTTGTGCCTGCTGGAATGGGATAGATACCAAGTCTTTATGAGCTGAAAGCTTAGCACTTCCTTAATGTAGGAGCAGGTCTGTATATGGCAGTTTTGCCCTCTAGTGGTTAGAAGTCAGAAAAAAAGCTTTTGGAGCTCAGGGTCTTAGGTTCTAAATCCCTATGGGATTCTGACCCACATGTTAGCTTCCCATTCCCAGGTTAGTATGTGTGCAAGCTTGGTGGAAAGTATATAAAATGATAGTAATTCCTTAACTCACAGGGGTGTAGTGAGGCTAAATCCACAAATGTGTGAGAAGTGCTCAGTATTAGGATGATGCATACCATGTAAGTACCTAGATAGATAGAAACCAATACAATAGGGGTTATATAAAAGCCCATAGGAAACCGAGAATTGGGGTGGTAAAATGGATGAAATTAAGAAAGAGAAAAATTAGACTGATTATAGGGAAAATATTCTGATAGTGCAGGATGCTTCCCGACACCAGAGGTGACGTGGAGGGGAGGAGGTCACCCGGGTCATGTGCCCTGCCAGATTTCTGCCAGGATTTATATTTTTATTTCTTTTTTTTTTTTGCGGGGAATGGGTTCAAAATATGTGCCTCACCCCATTACCAACAGTTATGTGTTGTCTTTGCCCGACAGTATGTTTTCTAGTTATGTATCCCATCTAATTTTTAGAATACCACAAGTGATGTAACTTTCACCACTTCCCTTGAGAGTTTGTTCCACAGCTTAATACTTCTCACTGTCAAGAAGTCATTTTTCTTATAATCAGCCTAAATTTTCCCTCTGTTAATTTCAGCCCATTATCTTTAGTTATATCTGCTGGGTGCACCCAGTGACCAAGCTTTCCTAGATCAGTGGTTTTCAAAGTGTGGGTCGTGACCCAGGCTGGGTCACAGAATGTAAGGCACTGGGTCATGGCGGCTCTAGTCAGCACCGCTGACCAGGTTGTTAAAAGTCTTGTTGGCGGTGCTGCCCAGCTAAGGCAGGCTAGTCCCTACCTGTTCTGACATCGCGCTGTGCCCCGGAAGTGGCCAGCAGCAGGTCCAGATCCTAGGCGGGGGGGGAAGGGGGAAGGGCCGGGGCTCTGTGCGCTGCCCCTACCCCAAGCACCCATTGGCCAGGAAACGCACTCCCATTGGCCAGAGTTCCTGGCCAATGGGAGATGGGGGGAGGTGCCCGCAGGCGAGAGCCACATGGAGCCACTTCCGTGCCTCTGCCCAGGTGCCGGACCTACTGCTGGCCACTTCCAGGGAGCAGCATGGTCTGCGGTGCCAAGACAGGCAGGAAGCCTGCCTTAGCATCCCCACTATGCCGCTGACCAGGAGCCACCCAAGGTAAGCCCATGTCCCAACCCTGCACTCCAATCCCCTGCCCCAGCCCTGAGCCCCCCCAAACCCAGAGCCCCTTCCTGCACCCCAAACCCCTCATCCCTGGCCCCACCCCAGAGCCTGCACCCTCAGCCCAGAGCCCTGAGCCCCCTCCCACACCCCGCACCCCTCATTCCCAGCCCCACCCTGAAGCCCTCACCCCCACATTCCAACCCGCTGCCCCAGCCCTGAGTCCTTCCCACACCCCAAACCCTCATTCCCAGCTCCGTTGGGTCGCAGGCATCACCAATTTTCTTCAACTGGGTCACCAGAAAAAAAGTTTGAAAACCACTGTCCTAGATAATGAAGCATGCATGTGGGAAGGCAGGTGACTAAGGTGTCAGAGGTTTCAGAATTTTGACTGTGGAATTGTAGAGACCTAAATACTAATATACAGTCTCTTCAAGAAAAGGATACATTATAAAGCAGGGCTACCATATAACTTGTCATAGGTTTTCTTAGGACACATTGTACTGTTTCATAATTAAATACAAACAGCTACATTAAAAAACCATTAACCCTGCAAATTGAGGAAGGTAAAAATCTGGAGTTAAGATTCTTATTTCATTCTTAAATCCCTCTTCTGAGCTTTATTAGGCCAACAAACATGCTATAACCTAGTCATTTTTTTCTATGAACTTCCACATAGCGCCCTTCAGAGAACACCAGACTTTCACCCACAGTGTTTCAATCTTTTGTCCTTCCCTGGCTGAGAAGGGATAGTGAGGAAGACTGTCTGCCGCCACATTCATTTAGGATTCTGATCAACGTCCCCATTACGCTCAAAGGTTAGGTAACTTGTGCAATAGCTTTTGCTGCTACTAACGAAGTCAACTACCCAATCCTGTAACTGATCAGCACACAAAACTCCAACTTCAATATGGGTTCTGTGCACATAATGGCAGACCCTGTAACTTTCTCATCCAATAAATATCATCTCCTCATTTTCCCCTCTCTCTTTCAGTGCTGATCTCAGTCTCAAGACATCTGAAACTTTCAGACTTTGGCATCCAAACTTTGGTTCCATGCACACATTCATTCTTGTATTGGGGTAGTCCCTCTACAGAATCCATCTGTCTGGCAATACAGAAAGAAGAACACAGCTGCAGAAATTAACCGGACAAAAAAGAAACCTTGAATATTCACCAGCTTTTTGATTTTCTATGTCGAATACATTTTGTTTACAGCTTTCTGTGATTTTTGTATCCTTCTAAACATTCAGTGCTGCCTCATGTATTATTGTTGGAACAGATGTGAATTCTAGAATGCCAGTGCATTATTAATCCAAATGGTTTTATGATGACAGCTTAACAAGACTAATCAGGCAAACTCTTTCAAACCACTATAAATGTGTTTCTCTTCACTGGGCTGCATATTAATTTTAAATAATAATTGTACAGAATCCACTGCATCAAGGGGATTAAACAGAACAAATAAACTATAACAGAATGGATAACTCTTGGCTGCTGAGGAATCACAGGAATGCCGGCAGCGATAAAAGGCAATCTGTAATTGCTAAAATATGAAGAAGAATGTACCTAAGAACTATATTCTGGCCTAAGTAAGTGTCTCTCATTGGTTACTGCTTCTTTTTCACGTGGCTGTAATTAGCCCACATCTGAATGCTCTGATGCAGCCGGATTCCAGAAGCTGTCATTCTAATAAAATATTATTCAGCTGCAAATCCAGAAATTTATCACCTACCTCCTAATGCTAAATCCAAGTCAATCCTATTTAACAACCAGAAGAGTCATTATTAGCTTGTCAGCACTTTAATTTCCCTAAACGATTTCAGCTGACTTTTAGTAAGCATTGCTTCCAATTAACAAAGTATAACAAAATTAACTCGCAGCAATGCTGACCAGCTTTGAGTCTATTTGGAAAATAGACTAGAATTAGTTGTTTATTCTTTTGTGTCTCTGCAATTGACTTTTTTATGGTTAATTTAATTGCTTTGAAATGAAAACCCTTAATAGTAGATTAGAGATTTATAGCTGTAACATTTCAAGTTGTTTCCCATATTTAAAAAAATGATTATGTTAATCATATTGTCTGACTGCATACCGCTTTGTGCTCTGATCGAGTGAGCTCTTACAAGCTAAACAGGGTCAAGTTAGCTTGGTACTTGATTCCAAGACCTATGGAACAGGCTGGACTAGATTCTCCACTGCCTTGCACCTTGTGTGGCCATTTACACCTGGGTGTAAAATGCCCCCATTCTGATCTGGTAGTGCTTTACTTTTAGTTTTCTCAAGTGTAAATGGCTAACTAACATGCAACTAATGGAGATTAAGGGCCCCAGAGTGCTGCCAGACAGTTATTGTGATTATGTAGGCAGTTCTCCTCATTCTCAATCAGTAGCACTGAACCAATGCCATAGCAGAGCAACTAGGCACCTGCGGTAACAAGTTTGGGATGAAGAACTGACTGCTTCCAGTCAAAAAAAGCTCCCCCAAGAGATGAGGTGCTATATTTCAGTATAGCTAGTTTCACACTGCCCAGCTAAGTGTCTTCTGCCATTTCAAATCAATATGATATTTTTCACTTCCTGTCTAAGCTATTATTATACATTTTCTGGGATTCAGCCCACACGGTGGCTCCATTTCAGCGAAATCCCTTTGTATGGTTTGTAAAACACTAAGGAAAAGCACTAAATAAATGCCAGACTTATTTCCTTTTCACCTTGCCCTAAACAAACAAATCGCTAAAGATGGACTAAAATGAAAGAGATGCCTTATATATTGGACTTGACACATAAAAGTCTTTTATAAGTAGTGAGGCTTCACAGAGACAATATGGGAAACATAGTAAATAAAAGTGGGAGAGGGCGAGGATTGCTTTTAGTTTGGCTGGTTTTTGGTTGTTCACTATAGGTTATGGTTTTATTCAAGTTTGTACTCATGAAATCAGGTTTACACTAAAGTGCTAAATGTACAGTGTCCATCGTGGTCTTTTCTTGCTAACATTTATCATTGCATACTACAATTTTTAAAACCAGAAATATCATCCCATGTGTCCTATCTTTCCTAGTTGAAAGCTATACAAATTCTTTGACTGAAAAAGTGTAAGAGAGTTCTCCTTAGGCTTTCCTGCTCTCTTTACCATAGGTCTTGCACTCTCCTACAGACTGCTTTCCACTAGTTCCATTTTAGGGATAAAATATGAGCATCTCCTTTAACTAATGGCAGAATCCAAAGTCCATTGAAGTCAATGTGTTTTGGATCAGGCACAAGAGACGTACAGAGAAGCCACCAGACAACTTGCATCCCGATGCCCAACACAACCAGAATCAGAATCCACAGAGTGGCAGATAAAAGAAATTCCTCTATGGTCAGCTGAAACTGAGACCAGCATGGTGGCATTTCTTCTCCTTCTCCCAATCCTTATACAGCAACAGGATTAAGAAAAGAAGGGAAAAGCATATATTTATTTCCCCTCAAATGTATATCACCAACATAGGAATCATTTTATTCACAATCCTAACAGGCAGGATTTACATCAAGCCCTAAGCACACACACAGAGGGACTCAAATGGGCAGCTTCAGTGAAGGAGCTTTACAGGTGAAGCTCTTCCTCCATTTCTATCTAGACTGAACTAGAGGATGGCAAACAGGATTCTGTGGTGGCACAAATGGGTACACCATTGCTAAATCATGCATCAGCACCTGCTTATGTTAGGACTGATTTGACTCTATCTTCTTCATCCCCAGTCTGTCTCTCGCAAAATGACAGCTGCTGTCAGGTGCCTGTGTTAAGCTACTCTAGCCGTACAAGTTAATTATGCTAGATATTTGTGTGCAATACAGAGTAATCCAAGATAGATGATGGATCCTTACTTTTAGCATCTTGACTCTTTAAACAATCACTACCAAATGTGGTTCAGAGAAGACCTTACAGTAAAACAAATACCCTTGATTTGCAGAGTTTAGTGAAACACCCAGTAATTAATGTTTAGAGCATTGTAACCTGTACCCTTATTTTCAGATGAGTAAAATTATTTCTACTATATTTTACAATATCCTGATCCGGTCTGGTGCTCAAGATATTTTCTTAATTGGTACTTTAGTTTTCCGTAGAGGGAAGGATGGACTACAGCAAAAAAAAAACAAAACAAAACAAAACAAAACAAAAAAAACAAAACAAAAAAACCCACACCCCTTGTGAGCTAAGAGGAAAACAGAAAGTAGAATCTCCAGTTCTCAGGGCATTAGGTAAATAGACCACTCACCATAAGTAGTGATTGGAAAGATGTAATGTGTGAAGCTGATGTTCTACCATCATGCAAATATGAAAGAAAAAAGACAAGCCAGTGGTTATGGAATACACAGAGTTCACACAATGTTTGTTGGCAAGGGGCTTAAAATCCTTTACCTCTTCCAAAGCACTGTCTTGGTTGTCAAGTATGGAGGAAAGTTCCCAAAGGAGAAGAATAGATGGATTTACTGAAGTGACCTATTAGCAAGAGATCTGCTGGATCAATTAAGAGGAAGCTATTAGAGACAGAAAGAAAAAACAATTTCCTGTCTCTTGCTCTAGGTGGTTTTGCTACACTCACTTCACCTTCCAGAGCTGGGCTTGCTGTAGAGCACGGTCTAGGTGGAATGTTGGTGAGATGATTACACTTCCAATCATGAAATGGATCTACATGTGCAAATGCTGGTGTGGTTCCCTCTGCAGGATTAGGATCCAATCTGTTCTGGTCTAGTGTAATTTCCTTTTTGTGTGTGATTCTTTTCTTGTGAAATACAATTGTCAGTATTAAAAGGTCAATATTCATAAATAATTCCATACCGGTGGTATTGGAGAAACTGTAGTCACTGCCTCACATTTAGAATAGGAAATGACTGCAATATCTGAGGTACCTCCATGCACTAACAGTAAATATCACCTGTTTACAAGCAGCGGCAGTGTGGACACCAATGCCAACCTGGAACTCTCTCCCACCCAGTAGTCCTGTTTGACCCTGGTAATAATGGAAAAATTAGCTGTACTTTGTAAGTCATGAGCAATGAGTAACCACCACATGCACAGAAGAATTTTCATAGTTGAACATTATTTCTGCTATTTAAATACTTTAGGGCCCGAAGTTTCCATGGCAAAAGAAATCAGTGTTCCAGACTCCAAGTACTACAGTGATTCACATACAAAGAATGTCTGCCCATATCCCTAGTATTTCCTAAAAATAGTTACTATCTGCCAATTTACACACAAATCCATCTCCAATAGAAGGCTATATATGCTTCACAACTGTCCTTAATTTAGATTTATAATAGAATTTCTGCAGATAAACACAAGTTAGCAAAATATTGGTTATACTACAGGACTTTCATTTTCCCTGGAGAGGGGGAGATGCCAAATTGCAATAGAACCCCAGGATGCCACAAAGACTAAATTGTAAGTCCCCAGACAGTGTAAAGTGAGTCCAGTAAATAGTTATTTTCCCCTACCAGAAGGATCGTGGCTGAGTTGCTGCATCTGCAAAACCCAAAGCCCTTGGCTGATACAAAATTACTTCCTATCTGGGTCCAAGCTTTATGGTAGTTTGCTTCCCACTCCCTGAAAATCATAAAATATTTACAAGCCTGAGTAGAAGTCCCAGATGAATACATTAACTATTCTCTTACCTTCAGAGCTCGTTAGCAATAGAAATGATTATTCTGATGCTATTTTATATTTTATAGATACTGCATTTGCTGAGCCTGCTATGCTACTCCAGATTGTTATATTTCCTTTCTTACTTTTATTTTAGAAGGTGAATTTTTTGTTTCCCCCCGCACCAATATGGATAAAATATCCCACTTTCTTGAAAAACAAGTTGACCTAGTAAGCAAGAGGATGCAATGGGTTTTTGAAAAATCTGCCTAGACAGGGTGATTTACTGTTAAAATATTCCATACACTTTTTCTTTCAGGATTTTTCTCACTAAACCATCACTGACTGCTTCAGTGGGTAGAAAACTGTTGTTTTAATTCAACTAGTAAATGTTCACAGCCTAACCCTAATGATAATACATGTAGAATTCTAGGCTGGTTACAGAAAGAGTGAGGAGTTAGGATGTAAGGGACCAGATCCTCTGCTGGTGTAAACTAGTATAGATCCATTGAAGTCAATGGAGATGATCATTTACACTAGCTAAGGATTTTCTCTCACTACTTTTACTCCATTAGTAACCCCGTGAATAAAAGTTGCCCTTGGATCTGAAGAGGTCTGAATCGCCTTGCCCAGGAATAGGAACAGAATGGTGAAGAGTATGAAGGTGAAGAGTCCTCAATGGCAACTGGGCACACCCTCTAGCACCCTTTGACCTAGGGGCCCAAGTGTTTGTAAATGTTCTGTTGGGCTCATCGCGACCTTTACCTTGCTGTGATCTCTCTCCGCTTCTAACCATATTTGCTGTGTTGCTTATCAGCTCAGGAGGCTCAGAACAGTGGCCCCAGTTGAATATGTGACGGGCAGCACAGGCTGTTTTAGGTCAGTAATGCCCCCTTTCTTCCTACTTCTCTTGCTGGATTACGGCAAGCCCTCCTTGTCCCTGTAAAAGGTGTAGGGACAGTGACAGCTGCTTATGATCCAGTGGTTAAGGCATCAGCCTAGGATTTGGGAAACTTGGGTTCAGGTCCGTCCTCAGCTGCAGACTTGGTCAAATCTTTGTGCCTCAGTTCCCCATCTGTAAAATGGAAATAATACACCTCCTTACCTCATAGGTGTGTTAGGAGGATAACTACACTACAGGACATGAGGCACTCTGAGACGACAGTAATCAGAGCCTTATAAGTAAGACTCAGAGATAGCCATTGTTCCCAGAGCCATAGGATGGGTTACAATCATTCTGAATCTTTGCAATCTAAGCTAGATCTTTGGGGTTCCTAGATGTGGATCTGCTGAAAAGAAAGCAGGCAAATGGGAATTCCCCCTGAACAGCTTATCTGGATTGGTGGCTGGTCCGTGACTGTGAATTACTCATCAAGGAAGGAAACCTTCGCTACCTTAATAAAGTCAAGCAACTTAAATGAGGATTGTCTGGGTTATTTTAAATTGCTGCATTTCAATTGTATCTTTAAGTTAGATCAAAGGTACCTAGCATGTATGGGCAGGCAGACTTGTTAGCATTTTTATAAATTTAAATAAATAAATAAATACATGTGTCTTGTCTGCTGGACAGATCCCTTAGGTAAAAGTGATGCAGAGTACCTAGACAGAAGACTTTAGGGTTTTGCTATTAGCTACATAAGCAGCCTACACTGAGCCAAGAAGAAAAAAAACGAACAAAATGGAGCCTTATTTCACCACCCAAGCATATGCGCGTATAAGACTCTTGCCAAATACAAGCGTGATATTTGCTAAAATTAGAAAGATAGTTTAATTCCTGTATGGTACAGAATCTCAACATTCTCGTGCGGAACTGATAATGTTGCTATGGAAATAAGCTTAATTACTGCAGGGTGAGCAATAAACTTCTCAGTACAGCTATCTTTACAAGCAATCTCCTCCCTTGAAAGTTTCAGGCTCCTCACCCCCTCCTTGAATGGGACTAAACATCTCTGTTAATTTTAATGTAATTTCAAGGGGACATCAATGTAAACTATTCTGAGAATAAGAACTATTCTACAGTGCTAATGGAAGGGAACAATGAATACACATCAGTGTGTCAATGCCACCATTACAAAGAACTAAACATAAATTTAAATCAATATGACGCATGAAACATCCCAATAATGCTAATTTACTCAGTACATTTTAGGTCTGTATGTGCTTCTTTCTCTTCCCCCACTCCGTGCCTCTACCTTGTGAGACTATGTGGAAGGAAGAAAAACTGTGGAGAAAACCACACATGCCTGCGCAGGGAGTGCACTGCTTCTTCTTGCCCCTGGAGCTAAATCTGCATCAATGTTTAGTGAATGGCTATTCTTGGAACATATGTCTATAATTTAGATGTGAACAAGGGGATTCACGTGTTAAAACATGTATTCACTATTTGTTGTCATTCATTTAAAGGGCATTAATTCTATCTGTCATCCTATTTTAAAAGTTGCAGGAATCCAGTCAAGGAGCAGAACCAATATCATGTGATGAAGGTGACTAATTACACTCCATGAATACCAAACAGTGAATAGTCAAAGTGAACTTTGCAAACACCCAAAGGCTGAAAATATCTCATTCAAAGTATTCCCAGAACTCAGAAGTGGTTTGCAAATTAGTCACTAACAGGAAAAGGGGGCAAATTATTCAATAATTTATTCACAATGAATAATTCAAACAGCTCTAATAAAAAGCTAATAGCCAAATATCCACCTTTGCAGTGTGCCAATGGTTAATCATCCTCACTGTTAAAAATCTGTTCCTTATTTCCCAGTGAAATGTGTCTGACTCCAGTTTTTCAACACCCTTTTAAAAACGTGGACACCAAAATATTCCAGTATCGGTCTCACCAGCGCCATGTACGGAGGTACACTTATTTCCCTACTTCTACGCACTACTCCCATGTTTTTACACCTAAGGATCGCATTAGTCCTTTTTGCCACAGCATCGCACTGGGAGTTTGTCCACTATGACCCCTAAATCCTTTTCAGAGACACTTCTTCCCAGGAGACAATCCCCCATTCTGTAGACCTGGCCTGCATTCCTTGTACCAAGATGCATGCCTTAATATTTGGCTGTAATGAAGCAGTTTATTTGAATGGGCTTCATTTACAAAGAGATACAGATTGCGCTGTATGACTGCCCTGTCCTCAAATTTACCACTCTGTCAATCTTTATCTCAAATCTAAATAAAAATCAATGTGTGTAAGTATATACATAACGTCAGACATTTTTGCTTTACATCAGGTATTTTGGAAAATGCAGTGATGCAGATATCACAGAGAGTTTGTTTATGCTACCAGATAGAACACTTCAATCTAATCCTCCTCGATGGCCTCACTCAAAACAAACAATGCGGCTTATTCTATCTAAACCTTCACAGGAAGTGCAATGTGTACTGATGCAGAAGAGAAATTCTGCTGCATACTGAAATTAAATATCCCACATGCATGTGTGATTCATGTGCTATAAAGGAGTGAACCCTTTTTTCAAAAGAACTTTGTCAAGTTTAGTATCATGGCGTAGCTGTGTTAGTCTGTATCCACAAAAACAACAAGGAGTCCGGTGACACCTTCAAGACTAACAGATTTATTTGGGCATAAGCTTTTGTGGGTAAAAAACCTCACTTCTTCAGATGGTTTCTGAAACGCTGGTTTCTCAAGACCTGATTCCTCGTGTAACACAAAAAAGAATATAATGACTACTATTGTAATATGTACAGGGGCAGACTTAAAGCTAGGCATTCAACCTTAATTTGGTGTATTTGTGTCTTGAGTGCTTCACCATAAACTTTAATATGGAATTCTTATAGGCCCGTTCTCAGCTCTCGACTTGCATGTAGCAGGGATTACATATGAATATATAAGCACAGCAGCCTGGAAATCTACCAGGCTCTGGGGAGGACAGTAGCAGCCAAAACGCCGCACACAGGAATATGAGCCATTCGGTTCAGCAACACCAGGGCACTACCCAATTCTGACATCCACACTCAGACAACAGAACTTCAGTTTTCAAAGACTTGTCTGAAAAATCCACATTGTAAACCTTCATCCCTCAGTTTAGCTACGCTGAGCTTGTTCCCCTAGGCAAAGTGGGGCTAACAGGCTTTCGCTGCAGCTAGAGGAAGAGGCTCTTTTTATCTGACCTGGGATTCCTTGCGACATTTGAAAAGGTTCCTGGGATGGTTTGGAGCATTTTTTTGGATCTGGTGGTTAGCTATAAAGCTAACTTACTTTTAAGTCCCTTTGTTTTCAGTTTAACTTGATTTTTACCAAAAAAAATCCCGAGTTTTACAAAAAGTATTATTCTTTTTTCTGATATTCACCCTACTTTTGTATCATTCAAATATATAAAAAAATAACTTGCTTTATTAGGAAAAATACAATACATTGCATGATATATGTCTTACGATAATACATTAGTCTGTATATGCAAAGCTGCCTGTTGAAGTAAGGCTATGTATTAGACTAGATTAAGATACACACAATAAACAAACAGGCATGCACGTAAGCATCTGAACATACTAATGAATCCCTTGCCCATCACGTATACATTTCAAGCTGTTAGCAGATAACGGTTTAAAGATCTGACACACTGAAACAGGAAGAAAATGAAAATCTGTATCAGAGTATTCAAAAGCTTAAAAAAACAAAAACAGGAGAAAAAGATGAAGTTGAGTGTATGCAGTGCAAATGGTTTGGTCCAATTATTAAATGTAAATATTTATAAGCTAATAGTTTACATCTGCAACAGTAAACTGTTTATTCAAATGAAAAGTTTATTTGGGGATTAAAGATACACTGCTACCTCGATATAACGCGACCCGATATAAGACGAATTCAGATATAACACGGAAAAGCAGTGCTCCGGGAGGGGGAGGGGCTGCGCACTCCGGTGGATCAAAGCAAGTTCAGTATAACGTGGTTTCACCTATAACACAGTAAGATTTTTTGGCTCCCGAGGACAGCATTATATCGAGGTAGAGGTGTATATTGTTCTCTTAAAGTCAAAGGTGGCATTGTGTTTTGAGTTTGGTTTTAGTTCTGCAGCAAACCATATTGAATTCCATTCATCAAAGCATTAATCTACTGAATACTTTTCCTGCCCATCCTTCCGTCCACCAAAATAAACCCCGATTCTTACCCAGCAAAATTATTCATAGCTTTTCATGGATTTTCACCTGTTTTTGTTGTTGTAGTAATAAACACCATTACATTCCCAGGAAAAATTAAATAAAATAAAAACCAAAAACGAAGGGCCCTACTTACTTTGCATGCATATCTAGTTCATATGGGGATTTACATCACAACTTAAGAGTTAGCAGTGTTTTCTACCATATGCACACCTGCACTGATTTTCAAATAGCCATTAGTCCATTATTTTACAAATGTTCTGAAACATAGCGAACCCTTAACTGTATAAACAGGACCTAAATTTCAAGTTTAAATTTGCACACAATCCCACCAGAAGAAACACCACGGGAGTTCTTTAAAATGGGAACATTTACTTTTTCACTCTCCCTTCTCTCAAAAATGTTGACAGGATATTGCTCAATCTTCCATAAAAAGATTGTCAACTTCTGACATGGACCATGGAAAATTTCATCCCAAAAGAAAGAGGTTTCAGAAAGTTATGAGCAAGTAAAATCTGAAAGCTTGTAATGGAAACTGTTCTGCAATCTTATCTATAGCTGTTGCCTCTTGGATCCTTTATAATAAATACCCACCTTTATACATATGGGAATTTATAATATTCTGACAGTAGTCATTCAGACAAGTAGATCCAGCAATGTATAAATCCACAAAACATTTTGGCTTCTGCCGTTTCAGGGGATAATAGATGTCTGACTGGCTAGGAGATAAATGGATTACACACGCACACACACCTGAGCTAAATGAACAGTTTAAAAAAAAAAAAAGGTGTCTGATTCTCTAAGGAAAGTGTAGGCATCACCTCAGGCTAATTTTTCCGCTTTTCCTTTTATTTATTTGCTAAAGGCAGTACTAAACGGAATGTATAGTACTGGAGACAATTACCTTCTGAATGATTGATGTGAATGCATTTTAATTTTACCATAATCTATGCTTTCCACTTCACCAAATCCAAGGGTAAAATACCCAATTTTATCCCTGATTTGATAAACTCATTTGCCTGCAAGGGTTCATACTAGATGAATTTGTATTGCTCTTGAGACAACTATCGTTTCATTATTCTCTAGTTACCACCTGCTTCACTCTATTCACAACACTTCTACATTTGCACAAACAGTAACACAGTGTTATTAATGGTTATGCAGCATACTGAAGATGAGCTTGGCAGAATTCATTTTTTTATTTTTATAATAGTTTTGATGGATAATATCAATGTTTATTTTTAAGCATTTTTCTATTTTAATCCATTTAAATTTTCAGAGTTTCAGGAAATTACAGGGGGTCAGACACTTACTTAATGACAATAGATGTTGATTTTCAAAAAGTTAAAGCTTTATGACCCTTAAAACACAAAATTGTTAACATCACATGTCAAAATACACAAACTAAATAGCCTTAAATCAGACTCTGAAGTTCTCATGCAGCATTTTTCTTACTTTGCTTATCTGTAAATTTCAATTATTATTCACAGAAATTTGTTTTGGTTGGTGTGTTTGTATGCTGAAATTGAGGTTTACTGACATTTATCGATAAAAATCGAATCTTGCAAAGCCTAAACATGCCATAATTCATGCACAAATGACAAACAGCAGCCATGGTAAGATTTATATTTTACCTAGAGCAAAGGATATTTTAAAATGTTTCTTAAGTTCAGACAAGCACACGTGTTGTGTTCAGACAAAGGACTGAATAATTAAAATCTTACTAGATCAAAGTTAAATTTTCAAAAGCATCTAAGCGATTTAGGAGCCTACATCCTATTTTCAAAAGTAACATATGCACTTAGGGACATACGTCCCATTGATTTACAAAATGAGATTTAGGCTCCAAAGTGCTTATGTTCCTTTTGAAAATGGGATTTAGGTGCTTTTTAAAATTTTACCCCAAATCACAAAGAGTGAGATTTTGACCCCTTTTTCATGTTGAATGGTACCTTATTCTGCAAGTGATCCCATTGAAATCAATGGGATTACTCAAGGAGCCAGGTGCCACTCAACATGAGTAATTGTATCAGACTCTGACCCTACTCATCATCATCATGTTCCTATTATCCCTCTGGCGTTTAGGGCAGTGACAAAGCTCCTCCACTCCTGTCTGTTTCTGGCAAGTCTTTCAATGGTTCCCCAGCTGTGCCCCAGATTTTTTAGCTCGGCTTCCACAGCTCTTCGCCATGTTGAAGCTGTAGCATTTCATCTCTGCCGTGACCTGAGCTAGCTTCCCTGTTTCGTACATTGCCCGTACGTTCCAAAAACCAACTTTGGTTTTCGTCTTGGCGTTGAGCACTTCAGTCTTCATGCCAGTGGCTTCCACCACTGGCAGTCATATGGGTCATTGACTCCTGAAGGCCATCACACATAGTAATGGTTGATTTTTCCATAACATTTTTTGTTTTTTATGGGACAGGGTTGTTAGCCATGTGCCTAATCCCCAACCTGGAGGACCAGGATGTCTGTTTTGTTTGGCCCCTCTCCCACAGACCAATCCGGTATGGTTGAACCTACCAGAAACAAAAGCCCCCGCCGACATAGACTCTGGGGATCGTTAGAGCGCACAAGCTGTCCTGCCATGACAAGGCACGGACACCAGAGGACAGTCTGACTCTAAATAGGGCATTTAATCAAGCCCTTCTGGGGCAACAGAAACTGGACCTCTAGTTTAATTTCTGTAGGCCCAATGTGAACCCTTACTCATGTTGAGTAGTACCTTACTCTATGAGTAGTGCCATTGCTTGTATTGCTCAACTTAAGAGTGGCAGAACCTGGCCTATAGTTATTAAACTTGCTTTGAAACAGACGTTAGGGCTTCTGTTACTCAAAACCAAGGCTGGATTAGCATGCCTTACGATTTAGAGAGATTAAAAGATGGGAACATTTTAGCAGCAATTTTCAATAATAAGAACATTTTTAGGATTTCCATTTCAAATGAACAATGCCAGTAGCAGCACGTCCTCCCTTCATGGCATTAGTATGCACAGACGTTCCTGAGGTCACTGATGCACAGGGATAGAAAGTCAGAGTCCCTGAAGTTGAAAAACACTGCCTCAAGGGAGTAAAAACGTAGACTTTTAGGTCCAAATGCTGCAATGATTAATTAATTAATTAATAGCAACAGATGTAATAGCAGTGCTGCTGCATTGCCGCGAGACCTCAATTCAGACGTGTCCCCATTGTCCTAGGCACTTTACAAACACACAGTAAGAGACGGTCTATGCTCTGATGATCTTAGGCTCTAATCTGAGACAAGACACGACAAGCAAGTATGATAAACCAAAAGAGGGAAACGGGGAGGTGGGAAATGAAGATAAAATCACAGTTACTTGGCAGCTTGATGGCTCCTGAAGGTACTTAAGCTTCTATTTTTAAATAAGCCAGTATCCCCATTGAGCTCAGAGTCTAGCAAACAGCATAATATACTGTACATAGATCCCAGGAAGGTTTCCAGAGTCTAGGTAGGGGGATGGAATGCCCCACTACTCTTGACTAGAAGGGGAGTATTGCCTGAGTAGGGACGGAATATGTTCTACATGTTATAGGATGAAATGTTAGTCCCATTGAAATCCATGGGAGTTTTGCCATTGACTTCAAAAGTCAGGATTACACCCACAGTCTTTAGGTAGAGGCAGTAGTTGTTTTAAAAGGAAAAGGAAAAAAAATGTGTTTAGGCCCTTTTGTTTCTTTATGATGTATAAAGAAGGCCTGAAAGGGTTGTCTAGGATTTGCCTCCGTCCCCCGCAGTGTTTTTTTTTTCCATTAAAAGTTACAGTTTTGTCTGCCCTCTTTGATGTGGAAGGCTCTCTAGTTGACTGGAGAACTGCTTAAGTGAGGGAAGTCATTTCTATTCAGACTGTTTAAAACTGTCCTGTGTGTAGTGCTACAGCTATTTCATTTAGATACCATATTAACAGTTGGGAGAAAAGATCTGCATGTTAATGGTTCAAAGCCTTCTGCCTTTTCAATGAAGGGTGGGGAAAGCTCACAATACACACCTGAACCCTCCAAGAACATCTAACCAAGGAAGAGGAGATCTAACACTCCTTATATTTCTCAGATTAAAAACAAACTAAAAAAACCCACAACATGATAATACACCTCTCAGGCCATCTTTAATCATCACAATGAAGGGGAAATTGGCAAAATCCCAATCTTCTTTTTCCTCTGCAATCTCCTTAAAAGACAGGCCGCATTCTACAACTGCTCTATATGTACAAGGCCCATTGAAACCAATTGTAACTCCTTGTGCAAAGCAGCTCAGACCCTTCAAAAAGAACCTAATCAAACAGCAGATTTCTGTAGGAGGCAAATAAGCCCACAGAACACCTGCATCTACCAAGTGGCACTTCCAAACTGGTTTCCCCTACAATTTACCTTTAAACAGCTTCTAGGACAGATCCTGCTCCTTTTTCTCACACAGCCCCCCCATAAAGTCATTCAGTCTACTTATATCAGTAAAGTAAGCAGGATTTGAACCTGTAGAAGTTAAAAGAGTAAGTCAATATGCTGCTTATATTTCCTATTTTCATATTTCAGTTGCTAGAAGGATAGCATCCATTCCTGTGCCAATAGCTCCTAGAGAGTTAGAAGAATTTCCTGACTAGTGATGCAAATAAAAGCAGAAATGCAAAAGAATCTGGAAAGTATTATAGCAGAGTCAGTCACTGCAGTGCTACTACATTTAACATCTGATCACTACTACCTTTAATCTCAACGGTTTTCAACTCTGACGTACAGGAATTCGCCTAAACTGCCACTTACTAGAAAATCACTCATATCAAAAGCATATTTTATTTTCTTAACAAACTCTTCTCAAAAGACATGGGGGGGAAAATTCCCTTGCAGTATAGAATGGCCATCAAACCAAGGTGTTTAAGCTATACAATAAAGTAAAAGTGGTAAATAAAAACCAATTTTCCCCAATCTCACATTCTCTCTGAGTTCCCAGAACTCAAAAACTGTTTTGTTCTTGAAGACAAGTATAGTTTAGCCCATTACTTTTAAATAATTTTTTTTTTTTTAAATCTAAACACACTTAGGCCCAAAATTTGACCAACAATACAACGGCTACCCATACATACTAATAGGCACAATTAACTAAACTATAAATATTTTTCCTCACTTGCTTTTGTAAAATCCACTGCTCTGTTATAGAGAAATGTTAAAGTTACTGTTGTAAATTGAAAAAAAAAAATCAACAAAAAAATTAAATCATACACACACAAAAGTTATTGTAAAGGAAGTCACAAACAATACCAGGACTTTTTATCTGAAATGCAAAGCCAGACAGATCACTAGATGGCTAACAAAGCCTTTTTGGAAAACTATGCTGATACACAGTAATTAATTACACCATCATGGTGTTGATAACAAATGAGGAAATATATAAGTCAGAAAGTCTGTATATTTGCTTTGTACTGCAAAAGAAGAGTTTTTTAAAAAAATTCCAATGGTTGCCAAAAACAAAAAAAAGGATAAAAGACAAAAATGTCATTTCCAAGCTTTCAAAAGAGTATTACAACCAATGATAATGAGAAGACTATAAAATGTAAAACAATTTAAAAGTGTTTAAAGTTTCTTGAAAACAAGTTATGGAGGAACAATATCACTTATGGGATTGGGATTTGTAATTGTGTGGGGATATTTTATACTAGTTAAAATATTGCCCGGGATAGAGCCATTGCAATATACTGGATAAAATACAGGACTGAATCTGGAAATCTCTGTGCCTCCACTTCCCCTTCCACCCTTTGTCTGCCTTGTCTATTTAATCTAATCTCTTCAGGGCAGAGACTGTTCACTATGTTTGTCTAGTGCCAACCACAGTGGAGCCTCACTCTCATTTGGGGCCTCTAGGAACTACTATAATACAACTTAATACTACAGCTACTAATTAACATTAAGCTGCTCTGTTACTCTGGGCAAGTCACTTCACCTGTCTACGTCTCAGGTTCTCCAATCTGCAATATGGGGACAGTGATACTTACCTACGTGTGTGAAGCACTTTGAGATCTACATGGGAAAAAAAAACGCACGATGGAAGCAATCATCATCATCATCTGCAGGCACCCTATCTGAAATGAGCTTTTACCATTACTCCAGCTCCTAGGGGAACAGTGGTTCGATTGCCAATGCTGCTGCTGTTTTCGTTGTGTAATCAACAAACACCAAGAGCACGACTGAATGAGCATGGAGCCAAAAAAGAATGAGCCCGGAGGCTGAACTGTCCCTCACTCCTACAAGTGAGCCTCCTGACCGGTGCTGAGGGAATGCTGTTGCCCAAGTTGAAACTGCTGAGTGGACATAAAGGGCTTTGGTAGAGCTGCCCACGACACCTCCTGTGAACACTAATTCAATGTTAAGTTTTAAACCACATGCTCTTAAAACCACTTGCAGAAATATTTAAAACTTCCCAAGTTATAAGCATGAAAAAATAGTTATTGTGCATGCACAGGTACTATCCCCACAATGGTGTGATGGATCTGCTAAGCAGGTAACTACAACTCCCATCAGCCCTCTCCCCACTACACACCTCCTGGACAGGTAAGGAGGGGAAAGGGCCAGAACCGGAAGGTGCTGTGTTTTGTTTGGAAGTAGTGGCCAAACACCAAGCCAGGAGCTGCAGAAAAGCTGGAGGAGAAAGAACTCCCTAAGAATTGTATGCAGAGCTCTGTGCAGAACAGGCTGTGACTGCCAGATACTACAGCTGGGTGCAAGTAGGGTTGCCAGATGTCCAGTTTTAAACTGGAACATTTGGTTGAAAAGGGATCCTGGCAGCTCTAGTCAGCACATTTGACAGGGTCGCTAAAAGTCTGGTTGGCCACAGGGGGGCTAAGGCTGCCTTCCGTCCCAGGAAGCGGCGGCATGTCCCTCCAAGTCTTAGGTGGAGGAACAGCCCAGGGGGCTCCGCGCACTGCCCCTGCCCACAATCACCGCCCCGAGTGCTGGCTCCACAGCTCCCATTGGCCGGGAAGCCACGGCGCCGCAGCCAATGGGAGCTGCAGAGCCAGCACTCGGAATGGTGTCTGCAGAGAGAGGCTGCCCACCTAGGAGCCAGACATGCTGCAGCTTCCCGGGAGCCACATGGACTTCCTCCGTCCCCAGGAAATGTCGGGGCAGCACTGGTGTGGCTGCTAAGGGGGTCCGCCTGAGGTCAGCACCTCCCAGAGACCCTGTGAATCGCATCAGCCAGAGCCCGCACCTCAAACCCCCTCCTGTGCCCCAACCCACAGACCCAGCTCAGAGCCCCCTCCTGCACTCCAAACCCCTCGTCCACAGTCCCACCCCCTCCCACACCCAAACTCCCTGCCCCAGCCAGAGCCCCCTCCCACACCCTGAACCCCTAATTTCTGGCCCCACCCTGGAGCTCGCACCCCCAGCCCAGCACCCATACCCCCTCTTGCACCCCAACCCCTTCCCTCCCATCCTCCACCCTGCTCCCCCACCCTAACCCTCAGCCCCAAGCACCCTCTTGTTCTTCGTAGCAGCCGCCCCAGCTAGGGGGTCCTGCTCCCCACAAGCGGCCGTCAGCTGCTTGAGGAGGAGGGGTCAGGAGGAGATGCTCCAAATTTGCGACTCCCTTCCCCGGTAGTCCCTACCCGGGAACCTCCACTTCAGCCCCTCTGAGGAATCCGGGGTATGTTTACACTGCAATCAAACATCCTGCTGCCTGGCTCAGCAAACTGGGGCTATAACTTTACTGTGTAGACATTTGGGCTCTCTGAGTACCTCCCCGCTCAAGGGTCTCAGAGCTTGGGGTGCAGCTAGCCCGAACAGCCCCACAGCGAGCCTCAGTCAACGGACAGGGGGCAGCCAGCTTTAATTGCTGTGTAGACACACACACACACACACACACACACACACACACCTTCCCAGCAAGTGGGACACAGCAGCTGCTAGCCTAGGTGGCTGTGCAAGCCAGTCCCTCCCTGCAGGAGGTGCGTGTAGGTTAGTGTGGTTTTGAGTGTGTTTCTGTCAGTGCATCCAGGGGCAGTGCACTGACCTGGGGCTGGTCAGGCCTCCACCACTGGGGTGGCCACTGCAACCCACCCAGTCAGCAGGGCACATTAGGACCCATGCCAGCAGCCAGACATAGGTGTGCGCAAAGCCTGGCACTTTGCACTGGTGGGTGCCCGCCCAAGTCTGCAAAAAGTAAGTGGGTCATATGGTCTGATGGTGCCAACACCACAGGCAGGACAAAAGGGGCCTGGCAACAGGGAATGCATAGCTTCACTAGGACTGATGTTCCTGAAACAGAAGAGCTAGTCCCCGGTTATGGTAATCGCCCTCATGCCCATATACAGACCCTTTACATTTCAAATAAAGGACAGTTGGAAATTATGGGAGAATTATATATAGGAAAATTATGTTTTATTTATGACACACACTTGTATGGAAATAACATTGTATTAGAGTGTACAATCCTTTGCATGATTATTGCTGTATACAAGACTATATTATTGATTTGATGTGTCATGTGGAACTTTGAGCACCGAACGAAGGACAGGTGGTCACGCTGTGTGCAACATTCTAACATATTTCCTCTTGAAACGAAGAACACTGTGTGACATTTTATTTTATTTTGCTTGGTAATTCACTTTGTTCTGTCTGTTACTACTTGGAACCACTTAAATCCTACTTTCTGTATTTAATAAAATCACTTTTTACTTATTAACTCAGAGTATGTATTAATACCTGGGGGGGAGGGCAAACAGCTGTGCGTATCTATCAGTGTTATAGAGGACGAACAATTTATGAGTTTACCCTGTATAAGCTTTGTATAAGGTAAAACGGATTTGAGGTTTGGACCCCATTGGGAGTTGGACATCTGAGTGTTAAAGATAGGAACACTTCTGTAAGTTGCTTTCAATTAAGCCTACAGTTGTTAGGGGATATGGTTCAGACCCTGGGTCTGGGTTTGCAGCAGGCTAGCGGGTCTGGCTCAAACTAGGCAGGGCACTGAAGTCGTAAGCTGCCAGGCAGGAAAGTAGGGGCAGAAGTAGTCTTGGCACATTGGTTGGCAGCCCCAAGGGGGGTTTCTGTGATCCAACCCATCACACACTGGACAATCTATTGGTTAGCAGGATGGTAAAATAGGGAGGGGTCAGTTTCTGTAGCAAGAATTACATTTTATGGAACCTCACCTTCTTAACATTAAAGAGCTATAATGAATTCATAAAGTAACATTAATGCAATATTAAGGTTATATATTTAAACATAAAAGTGTCAGGAAATGTTAACATTAAGACTCCCATAACATTAATTTGTCCACATTGCATGTATTGTCTTTTAAAACATACATTTAAACAATTTAACTAGTCATTAAACATGGAACAGCGTAACTTTTCCCCCTGCTATACAGTTCATTGTCAGGTAGGGAAGGAGTCAGTCAGTGGCTGCAGCACTACTGGATCCCCTACCAGGGCAGTTGGGTGAAGGCAAGACAAATCAAGCTCCTGCAATAGTCTCTTTAGTCTCACTCATTGCAAGTGAGTGGGACTCTTTTGGGGGGCAATTAATTTTACAATAGTGTTTAAAATCTCTCCCAGGTGAGGTGAAGGCTATTTGAATTACACATCCCATCTCCCACATTCAAACTTTTGCAGCTCCTGGCCATAGGTGTCGACTCCATGGTTGGAGCACCCATGGAAAAAAAAAAAAATTAGCGGGTGCTTAGCACCCACCAGCAGCCAGTTCCCCTCCTCCCTCCAGCACTTCCTCCCCGCTGGCAGCTCTGCTGATCAAGTTCTCCCCCTCCCTCCCAGAGCCTGTACCTCCTGCCCGCCGCAGATCAGCTGTGGGTGGAGTGGACGTGGGGCAGAGCGAGGGTGGGAAGAGGCAGGGTGGGGACTTGGGGAAGGGGTGGAGTGGGGGCAGGGCCTAGGGTGTGGGGAGGGGTCAAGGACCCCCCGGGTAGAGGGGAAGTCGGCGCCTATGCTCCTGCCCGTTTCCTGGTGCCTGCTTGGCACTGACAATGAAAATGAGCAAGGGGTAGGGTGACCAGATGCCCCGTTTTTAAAGGGACAGTCATGTTTTTTGGGACTTTTTCTTATATAGGCACCTATTACCCCCCACCCCCTGCCCTGTTTTTTCACAGGTGCTGTCTGTTAACCCTAGCGAGGGAGGGAGAGAGGATGGAGTTAGCAGGGGGCAGGGCCTCAGGGAAGGGGCAGGGCAGGGGTGTTTGGTTTTCTGCAATTAGAAAGTTGGCAACTGTAGGTGCAGGTCTGTGTAGGGGGGGAGCAGCAGTGGCAAGTACAGAGAGGCCCAAATAAAGGCCCCAACTGAGCCTGGCCTGGAAATCCACAAACTCCTATTTGCTTGAATAGAGACAAGACTGGAGAAGGCACCCAGGCAATAAGGCCTGCACAGCTCTTACTCTCAACTGGACTTCCCCAGGAACCCAAACATTTACCTCTATTGCTCACTTTGAACAGTAACTGTCTAAGCCTCTGTACCTAGACTATTGGCAACCTTTCCCATTCCTGTCAGCCGCAGTACGGGAATAAAAGAGGTGTTCAAATTATGAGTGTCACTTATTGGGGGGGGGGGGGGAAATCTACCCTGCACTTGTCACTGAAGTTGTGCATTTAGAAGTTCCTGGCTGGGCTCTGAGGAGCAGCAGAGCCCCTGTAATCTCTGCAGGCAGGGAAGGAGTGTGCACAAAGGAGTAAAAAAATTATGTGCTTTAAAAAAAAAAAAAAAAAAAAAAAAAAGGCCAAAATTCCTTAATATGCACTTACATGACATGATTATAATAGCTTCAGAGACAAGGTAGGTGAGATAATATCTTTGAGAGACAAGCTATGAGTTCATACAGAGCTCTTCTTCAGTTATTTTTTTTCCTCATCTGTCCCTTCCACCAGCCATTTCTGGCCATTCTTCCCTCAAATTAAAAAAGGAGGGCGTGAGTGGGAAACCAAATACACAAAAATGGACAAGTCAGGAAACTCAGAAGTTAAGATTGGAACTCATATCCCTTGCTAGGTGATGCCACAGGCTGTATAATACAAGACTGCTTACAAGTCTCTGGCAAAACAGCCATCGCCAGGTAGTACTATTCATTCTGAATTCCTGGCGTTTGTCTGTTTAAACTAGACATGAGAAGAGTTTTGTGTTGTTTGCCTGCCCATGTTTTCTCCTACGTGTATGTGTATGAAAACAAGATTCAAATGGTCTCCAGGAAAAATACTACAAACAGTAAACAAATAAAATATATTAAGAAATGACAAAAACTTTATATTAAGTCTTCTTCTAAATCATATTTTTAATGATGCATCCCAAAAATTCGTGAATGTAAACACATTTTCTGTTATGAACGTAGAATTACATCCGCTCCAGTGACCCAAATAATTGAAAGGGTCATCAGTATTCTATGGAGACACCAAGTGATCCATTACAGAATTCAGCTCTGACGTGTCTCTCCACAGCAATGAGCTCAGTTCATGTGACTCAATCAATCTAGGTTTACTTATGTGTTTTCCCATCCCCAGTAGTGTAGATTTTGTAAATCCCTTCGGGAATTAAATCTAGATATTAAACCAAGAACGTTCAATATGTGAGCTGACAGAATTCAGCAGTGACAGATGGACATTTATGTTTTTCCATAGATATTGAAAGCAACAACGAAATAAATGTGTTTATATTTACCAAAAAAAAAAAACCCAATATTTTGAACACATCATATAGAATATGCTTAATTGACCCAACTAGAACTGGTATAAAATTCAGAGGACTTACTCAGAATTTTTGGTGTTACCCCTGTAACAGGGTAGCGGGATCTACAGCCTCAAATAAGGATTCAAGACTCTTTCACTCTCCTAGCCTGTTAGCAGGTCACAAAGCTGCATACAACTGCTGAGTAAATTCTGCTGACTCACTGTGGCATATGAAGCTTGTTAACTTCAAGGGGTTATAAAAGATGGTCATGACCCTCTTCACCCTGAGGGAACTAGGAATAGTAATAGTGTTTTTACTTAAAGCTCCACCTCCTGGATGCATGTGCTTAGGTGAGAATCTCAGCTTTCTTTTAAAAAAAAAAAAAGTTGCTAGTCCTCTTGGTCCTAGAGAAAATATTACAAACGTGAAGCAAGTGCACCCTAAAGTCTCAGCAGCCAGAAAGCAAATAAAACCCAAACTGGTTTTGTGTTTATGGGTTTGTTTGTTTTTTAACTCATGATTTTTGGAGCCTGACTTATGATTTTTGTATGTTTGGTGTTGGCCAGGCTGATGCAGGAAAACCTAGGAACAGCTACACCTGAGGAGAAAGCTTAAACTGAGGCTATTGTCAGTTACTGAATTACCAATAAGGCCCAGCCCAAAGAAGGAGGCGAATCTGACTTTATACAGAGAGTGCAGACTTGGAAAATCACCTGCTCACAACTCCAAACCTGTGTCTCATGGGCTTATTTTGTTTCAGACGGCCAGGCCTAGCACCCCACAGAATCTGCCAGGTTTTTTCGTGGCCTAGTATGCTCAGAAGGAAAAAAAAAATTGCATGGAGAATTTCATACTACTCCTTCCTGTCATCCAGATTCTCCCCTCCTCCAAAATCCCCTAGTGAGTTAGCATGTTGCAAACCCCAAGTGTTCAAAAATCATCTGTCAGGCCCCCAAGAAATCATGAGATTTTAAACAAACAATCTCATGATTAAGACAAAACAAACATATTTGGATTATTTGTATTTACTTTTATTTTTAAACCTTTAGGATTCATTTGGGTCATGTTTTCAAACATTTCTCCACAACCATGAGGGCTAGAAACTTACTTTTTATTCTTGTTTGATTAAATCTGAGGTTTTTATGTATTCACATGAATCCAGGAGATGGGGCTTTAAGATAAACACCAAATAGTGCATGATGCATGATCAAATTGCAAGAATAGGCAACACTACTCCTGCTGTTCATTTTATTAGTTGCCCAGGAGAAACTAGGCTACCATTCCTGGGCATCGATTGGAACAAACAAGAATTCAACCAGCCGTTGTTTAAACAAAGTATTTTTTTAAAGAAGGGCTCGTATGTGAAATTTCATTTTTAAACTCATTTGCCTGTATCCACATCTCAAACAAGTACAAATAGCATCCTGTATGCAGAGCCCTATTACACATTCCTATTTACAGATGCTTAAAGGTCTTAAAATATGGACACAGATTTAAAAGATTAATCAACCATTGCCATCAATTTAACACCAAAGAAACTCAGTCTCAGTAGTGGCTCTTAAAGTGTGAAGGAAAAAAAAACAGTCAATTGAGCCATTTTTTTAGGTTATCTCAATATAAGAAAACACATTATTTGTTTCTGATGTTTGCTATTCCAATGAAATGCGCATATGCTAACATGAGTGTAACATGCCTCAGGTGGCACGTGACCAGGATTCATCACTGAATTTGGTCCGCTGGTTGGATCATTAGCTGCCCCAACTTAAGCCGGGTACTGACAGGGGGTGCAACTTAAATGCTGACCCCCCATCCCCATGAAATACACTGAAATGTTGTAAGACATTAGTTCACAATTTTTTTGCTGGGGTGAGAAAACATTTTTAGACCAAACAGTTTATTCTGCTTATAGACATGGCTACCGTATATTCACAGTACATTTGTTAAGCAAATGTCATTGGAATTGTCAACAGGAATTTCAGCGTCACTTACATAAATGTATAGTAATAATTCCAAAGTTTAAAGTCTTGGTGAGCAACAAATTAAGAAACTTTCAACTATAGCTATGGCAGATCATAACAGCTGTGAAAAGTTGACCTATTTAATCTAGAACCTGTAGGCCAAAACCCTATTAATATACTTTTATTGCCAAAAGTTTTCTGAACTGCTAACTGAAATACTCTGTGTATTGGCTCTACTCCCTGCTAAAGCCTCAACTGGAGTATTGTGTCCTGTTCTGGGTGCCACATTTCAGGAAAGATGTGGAGAAACTGGAGGAAGTCCCAAGGAGAGCAACAAAAATGATTAAAAGTCTACAAAACATGACCTATGAGAAAAGACTGAAAAAAACTGGGTTTGTTTAGTCTGGAGAAGAGAAGACTGAGAGGACATGATAACAGTTTTCAAGTACATAAAAGATTGTTACAAGGAGGAGGGTGAAAAATTGTTCTCCTTAACCTCAGCGGATAGGACAAGAAGCAATAGGCTAAAATTGCAGCAAGGGAGGTTTAGGTCAGACATTAGGAAAAGCTTCCTGTCAAGGTAGTCAAGCACTGGAAAAAACTGCATAGGGAGGATGTGGAATCTCAGTCATTGGAGATTTTTAAGAACAGATTAGACAAACACCTGTCAGGAATGGTGTAGTAAGTACTGTCCTGACTGTAGGGACTGAATTAGATGACCTCTCAAGGTCCCTTTCAGTCCTACACTTCTATGATTCTATGTAATTTTATTTGCTTGTTTCATACCTGCTGTTAAAAAACAAGGAAATTATTAAAAAGCAACAGAGGGTCCTGTGGCACCTTTGAGACTAACAGAAGTATTGGGAGCATAAGCTTTCGTGGGTAAGAACCTCACTGCTTCCCTTGCATCTGAAGAAGTGAGGTTCTTACCCACGAAAGCTTATGCTCCCAATACTTCTGTTAGTCTCAAAGGTGCCACAGGACCCTCTGTTGCTTTTTACAGATTCAGACTAACACGGCTACCCCTCTGATACTAAGGAAATTATCGTGCATAAAACAATGTTAGAGTAATTGAAGTTCTAAATTTTGGTGGACTCCCACTAGTTTAGGTGCCCCTCTCTCTGATTTAAATGCATAATTCCCCCCACCCATCCGCCAGGCCAGGGTTAAGGAACTTCTGTGGTCTCAGTCAGCCCCAACTGGCTGTACCTGTCAGGCTTGTCAGACCTGGAGATGGGCCTTGAAAGGAAGGAACTCAGTGCAGTGAGGGCAATGCACAGAAGCAAGTAGAACTAGGCTCAGAGTTCCCAGACTACGGCTCTGTGGCACTAACTGACCTACAGCTTGCAAACGCTGCCTGGCCCAGTCCTCTGAGGAAGATGACAGACCAGGCTGGTTTTCTGTGTTGAAATCCCCCCATGATTAAACACTGATCTTTCCTCGCACTCAGGAATGGGAACTGAGACTGCTTCCCTCTCTCTAGCACAAGAGGTAGGTCATGGAGCTATTTTCCTTTTGTTTGGACTGCTTTATATCCCCCAAAAGTGAGTGGGCTCTCAGAAAGGCCCAGTGGGAGGGCCAGACCCAGACCACAGCGTTGTGGCTGCCCGTAGAATGACATAGGAGCAAAGTGATGTGGCAGCTGCCACCCCAAAGTGGTGACCTCAAGACAATCTTTGGTGAGTGATCGAGAATAGAGGCAATAGTCTCTGCTCTGTAATAAGGCGTGGTGTAAGCAAGGTTGAAAGTCTGTGGACACACAAAAAAATAAATAAATAAATAAGGTAGACCAAATGAAGCCTGGATATAGAACAGTAGTTGAAGTGGTTCGCCGAGAACCTGTGACAGCAGGCAGCCCAACAACAACAGTTTCAACAACTATTACAGCAGTGGGTGACACAACAGCTTCAGACTGCCCACCACCAGCAGCTGTTATGCAAGCTGGCTACTCGGCAGTAAGATCAACAGCAACTAGTAGAACAGCTAATGGCAGGATGACAGCCAGTTGGGGCAGCCAGAGGCCGACCAGCAGGAACCATGGATTCAGGACTTGCATGTCCACCGGTACTTGTGAAACTTACAAAAGATGTGACCAGACGATGACACTAAGGCATTCTTGATCACCTGTGAACAGGTGGCAACTTCCACACAGAGACTACAGGAAACTTTAACCCTTGGCCTGTCCCCCTATTTGATTTGCCCAGCACAGGCCACCTACCAAGGACTTGACTGTGTGGCTGTATCAGATTATTCACCTCTAGATGCATCATTTCATCTGAAAACATCAATATAAATGCAGTGTATAGTTGCATTGTAATGTCTGTTTGCTTTTAATTAACTATTTTATTTTAAATGAAGTTTTTAAATTGCATCCCTCATTGTTATTCACAGTCCTCCCCTAAATTAGATTACCTGTAACAGCCCTAAAAGCTCAAACCTTAAAATTTAGTTTAGTTTTATTCCTTATCTTTAAGTTACTAATTTAAAAAGTTACACCGTTGGCACTGTCAATGGCCTGAAGAGTGGACTGGTGCCCCAGTAGCAGAATTAATCTTGGTAGAGCAGTTTATACAAATACTCCTGGCCGGAGGATGAGAGAGTGTTGAGACACTGCCAGGGACATTGTTGGAAGCAATGCAATTAATGGAGAACTTCATGGCCACTGAAGAGCCTACAAGGATGTGACGAAGGATGTACACAGGGACTAAGAAATTGACCTGACCTGAGGTAAGGTTTGATCGGGGGGGGGGTTGCCCTCTACACGATGGGGACAGGTATCAGCGACACTGGCCCCACCAGTACTCAAGCCGACTACTCCAATTTACACCTGGCCCCAGCAGTAGGCAGAGGAGCGCAGGGAGGTATTAGAACTGGCTGAATGGTCTCAGGGCACGCTCACATGGTGGGTCCTGTTCAATCCTGAGGTCTGACTTCTCTATCAGGGAAACTCCTTACTGAATGAAGCAAAAGGCTTGGGCTGTAACCTGGTGACCTCCTTCTCATGTGGATGGTTGTGACTATTGGGCTCACAAAATATACCCGTAATGTGCGCTCAAATGTAAAAAGTATGTGAAGTTTCATAAGATGTTACAATAACCATCAAGAATAGGTCAAGCTGTTTATGGCAATGAATGTTGTAATAAGTGCAAGAGAACCACACAAAGACACTGGATTAGCCTAAACCAAAAAGGCTATGTTGGCATAATCCCAGGACTGTTGAAATTTTGCATGGTAAAAAACCCAAGATAAGGAACTAGAAGTTAAATAGATCAAAACTGGTGTGATGGATCTTAGGCCTAATTGGTGGACAAAATAATGAGGGGGGGATGAACTATGCCACCCACTTTTTCCCTTTTGGGGTTTATTAAAAAGAGACTTTGAAAAAAAACCTCTCTCTCATCCTCTATCCCACCTTGCATCCCAACTCATCTGGTCTCATCTTCCCCAGCTCATCCTCTGAGCTGCCAGCACTGCAACTCATCTAAAGGACTTTCTTTTTGCTTTTTGTTTAAAATATTTTGTTTTCATCTCTGAGTGCTGGAAGTCATCACATTATCATGACATCCAGTCCTTAGCCTCCCACTGGGGATAGCTAATTATCAGCACAGCAAAGGCATGTAAGATCCTGTGTTGTATTCCCTTGCCTTGTGTTATTTTCTGCTCCTCTTTTTTTCCTTCCTATCCTATCTCATTCTCTTGACTTCTCACTGAATCCTGAAGTCAGTCAGATTGCATCCATCCAAACCTGCCTTGTCTAAGGAGAAATGATCCAAAGAGATGACAGCCCTGACCAGATCATAACAAAAGCCGTATTTCACCCATCTTTTGTATCGTCTCTCTCCTCCACCTTGTGTCTGCCTATCAAGGACAGGTTGAGTGAATGCCTTTCATATCAAGACTGAGTGTAAAATTAACTAACTTTTTCCTTTTCATCAAATAAAGGTTTCTCTGAAAATAAGAGATTGATATTTTGACTCCAGAAGGAGAAAGACTTTAATAAGGTTTGACTATGTTCATTTTGCAAAATCACTCAACCACAGTTTCAGTATACAGTGCTTGTTTTAATTTCTTGTTCATTCTTGTGTTTAATCAATAAACTTTCAATTTGTATGAATGCTTTTGGGTCTTTGCGAAGTAACCAAGTAAAACCAAAGGCTCTTTTAAAAATAATCCCAAACCTATCAGTCACATTTTAATGTTGGACAGTGAGAGTTTAACACACCTTTAACAATTTGGGGCCTTTGTGATCAATATCCCTATAACAGGACAATGAGGTCACCTTTGATAGGGAAGCCCTTTAATGGAGTGTGGGAATGCCCAGGTATGGATAGATGAGAACCAAGTCTATAAACAAAGGCCTGCCAACCTAACAGTCCCCATGTGGATCAATAGGACAAGGTCAAGGGCTATTGGACTTAGGGTATGTCTATACTTACCCGCTGGTTCGGCGGCAAGCAATCCATCTTCTGGGACCGATTTATCGCGTCTTGTGTAGACGCGATAAATCGATCCCGGAAGTGCTCACCATCGACGCCGGTAATCCTGCTCCGCGAGAGGAGTAGGCGGAGTCAACGGGGGAGCCTGCCTGCCACGTGTGGACCCGCAGTAAGTACCTTTAAAGTTCGAATTAAGATACTTCGACTTCAGCTACGTTATTCACGTAGCTGAAGTTGCGTATCTGAGTTCGAACTGGGGGCTTAGTGTGGACCACCCCTTAGGGTGCAGCCAGACTTTGGTGCAGACTCATCAGTTGGAGACAGAGGAGGTCCCAAGAGAAACAATTTTCCTCCAATGTATCCACATGTATATGAAGGCACACACAAGTAGATGGCTGCAACTAACCATGGGACCACACGCTGAGGTGCTCCTGATAGGATTGTTTCAGACCTTGGCCTATCCTGTTATTATTGGGACTATTTTCAGGAGATGATACAGGAAATGGGGAAGCAAAGTACCAGGATAAATGGCAGTGGTCCTTTGTTGAAGGTGGTCCCAGAACTGCTCTAGCTGGGTTGGGAGAATCAAAAGACCCCTTGGAAGAAGGCTTGAGGGTCACCGTTCACCTACCACCCCCCCACAGGGAGGAGGTGACTAAAGAGTTGGTGCTACCCCTCGAGAGGCACTAGCTCACAACACAGGTTTTATCCAGGAACAGAAGAGGGCCAGACACTGAGCTGGGCCTATGAGCAAACAGCCTCTGTAAATGGCCAGGTAGTGGAACCCAAATCTGTCAAGCAGTGGCCACACGTTGTGCTCCATGATGAATGCCTCTGTTGTGTCAGACTAAATAAGCTAACATGTGAGGTGAGAATCCAACTACTGGTACCTCGCTTGTACCTCTGGATGGTTCAGTGCCTGGCACATGACACTCCCTGTGCTGTGCACCTGGGCTGGGAGAAAACCTTCACTTGGGTATTAGCCCATTTTTATTGGCATAGGGACCACCAAGAAGTCAGGGATTTCTATGCATCACATCCACAATGCCAGTTGGTTGCCCCAAAGGGGATTCTGAGTGCACCCTTGATCCCACTTGCACTAAATTAATGGAGATATCCTATCTCTTAGAACTGGAAGGGACCTTAAAAGGTCATTGAGTCCAGCCCCCTGCCTTCACTAGCAGGACCAAGTACTGATTTTGCCCCAGATCCCTAAGTGGCCCCCTGAAGGATAGAATTCACAACCCTGGGTTTAGCAGGCCATTGCTCAAACCACTGAGCTATCCCTTCCTGCCCTCTGATAGAAACCACTTTCAACAGGATAGGGATGGACCTGATGGCACCCCGGGAAAGGAGTGCTGCAGGTCCCCAAAACATCCTTGTCATCATAGATTATACTACGTGCTATCCAGAGGCCATCCCACTGCACTCTTAAAAAGCCACAATGGTTGCCTCAGAACTCATTAAACTCTTTTCCCAACTAGGGACCAATTTTATATCCTGATTAATGCAAGAATTATGAGCCCTACTAAAAACCAAGTTCCTAAAGACATCTGTATAGTACCCCCAAATGGATAGCCATGTAGAGAGGTTCAATGAAACCATCCAGGAGATGCTGAAGCAGTTCATGGCCTCCAAACTCAAACACTGGGGTCAACTCCTTTCTCTCCTGCTTTTTGTCAAAAGAAGTACTACAGGCCTCACCAGGTTCTCCCCTTTGAACTTCTATACGGACAACAATCCCAAGGAATTTTAGACCCCTTCCTAGAAGGCTGTGAGGGAACAAGGCCTGAAAGCAATCAATTCTGTCCAATAGATACTCCAGCTTCAGGAGCATTTCAAGAAATTAGGAGGCATTTGCTCAGAAAAACCTGTTAAAGGTTCAGCAAACACAGACACAAATCAACAACCAGGGAGCCAGCCTGCAGACCTTTAAACTAGGCAACAGAGTGCTATTATTACTCCCCTGCACTGAGTCTAAATTAACCAAATGGCAGGGGCCATTTAAGGTGGAAAATTGGACCTGATGGTCCATGGAGCCAACCCATGTGCCAGGAAGGTGAAAAGAAACTCAGCTCACCATTCCCAACTATATTTTCCTCCCCACCCAAATGGGCACACTTGATTTGCCACCATATTGAAACTACCCTGGACAATGAGTTGGGGGACATCTCAACACCTACCCCAAAGATGTGGCACATGGTCTGGGAGGAGTTAAGGGCCATATTACAGATGGGGATCGTTGAAGAGTCTCAGAGTGATTGATGTTGCTCTGTCATTATCCCCAAGCCAGACGGCTCAACATGCTTTTGTAGAGATTTCCAGAAGGTGAACGCAATCTAAAAATTCAACGCATATCCTATGCCATAATGAATTGCTGGAACACTTACGCCAGTGGTCACCAACCTGTAGATCATGATCGACGGGTCGATCCTGGAGCCTCTGCCAGTTGATTGCGATCTCCAGCCGCTAAATGTCCGGCAGCGCAGTGGGGCTAAGGCAGACTCCCTGCCTGCCTTGTCCTCACGCCACTCTTGGAAATGGCCAGTACACCCCTGTGGCCTCTGGGGGGGCAAGGGGTCTCTGCGCACTGCTCCTGCCTGCAAGCACTGCCCCCGCAGGTCCCATTGACCGGGAATGGGAAACTGCAGCCAACAGGAGCTGCGGGGGCAGTGCTTGCAGGCAGGAGCAATGCACAGAGCTACACCCTCCTCCCCTCCCCAGGGGCCGCAAGGGCATGCTGGCCACTTCCGGGAGTGGCGTGGGGCTGGGGAAGGCAGGAAGCCCACCTTAGCCCCGCTGTGCTGCTGACCGGGAACCACCTGATGTAAGTGCCACCTGGCGGGAGCCCACACCCCTCCCGCAACCCAACCCCCAGCCCTGAGCCCCCTCCCAGAGACAGCACCCCATACATCTTCCTGCACCCCAAACCCTCTCCTGCACCCCAACTGATCAACTTGCAAATGTTTCCTGCCAAAGCCCTCTGAGGAAGATATCAGGCCAGGTTGGTTTTCGTGTTGAAATCCCCCCCATGATTAAGCCCAACCTTTACTCATACTCAGGAGCAGGAACTGAGACTGCCTGCAGGGCCTGAGAAACTGCTTCCCTCTCTCTAGAGCAAGGCATGGGTTGGGGCTGTATTTTCCTTTTCTTTGGACTGATTTATATCTCCAAAAGAGAGCAGATGCATTGAAAGACGCAACCAGAAGACTGTACACTGTACCCCAGAAACAGACCAAGGGTTGAAACTGCCTGGAGAATGACATAGGAGGTAAGCAAGGTACCTGCTCTCAGCCCCAGAGGGCAACCTCAAGACATTAACCTTTACACTCTGTAGTAATAGTATACTAGCATTCATCTAGCACTTTTCATCAGTAGATCTCAATACATAAATTAAACTAGATGAAATTGAAGATGCCCTAAATGCTGATTTGACTAAGGTGGCTGAATATTGTAGTCGGTGGCATTTACAACCAAGTGTAACCAAGACGGTTTTGAGTGTGTTCCATCTTTACAAGGCCAGAGCAGACCAAGAACAGAATCTCTTTCTCAATGGAACCTGCCTGAAACATAATTCCCACCCAGTCTACCTCAGACAAGCCCTAGACAGATCTCTCACATATCTTAACCACTTAAAGAAAACCGTGCCTAAGGTGAGGATGAGTAACAACCATCTAAGCAAACTGGCCATCACTTCATAGGGAGCAAACATTCAAACTCTCCAATCATCCAGTTTAGCCCTCAGTTATTCTGCACCAGAATGCTGTGCTCCAGTCTGGCTCTATTCATCTCATGTCAAGTTGGTTGCCACACAACTACCCACAACCTTACACATCATAACTGGGATGATTCGACCCACAGCAGTAGCATGGCTCCCCATGTTAAGCAACATCACTCCTCCACAAATCCATCCGATGCTACAGCCAGAATGGTTAAGAAGCTCAGGGCAAACCAAAGCTTACCACTATACACAGACCTCTTCAATCACCCAAGAGCACACTGGTCATTGAGGCACCCTTGTGGGCCCACCTGCCCTGCCCAGATTTCTCTGCAAATCTGTGTGTGTGAAGAATGGTCTGCAGCTGACATCAGAAACCAGTCTCTTATAACTCACCTGACCATGCGTGTACCCGGCCGCTCATGGGCCTTCTGAACTGATTTCAAATGGGCCAGCGTCAACGTGCAGCCACCCTTCACAGCTGGGGCCAACGAGAGGATCCCACATGCAGTAGTGGCCAAAAGGACAATGTCACACATCACTGACGACTGCCTTCTGACCAGATTTGATGGTGGTCTGAGAGCTCTCTACTTCACTGATGAAGCTGCCACAGATTGGCTTGGCAAGCTCTGCACCGATAAGTAGCAGTAGATAAATGCTGCAATATCTGGGATCTATAGAACTGTCAGCCTTAAATTTTCTGTTTTGGGTGTGTTTAACTGAATTTAGTGCTTAAGAAAGATGTCAAGCTGACAGCCTCCATTTAATTCTGGGTCCATCAGCGGAGCATGCAAGGTCGCCCCTGTGTGGATCTGCCCCATCTCACACAGAGAGAATAGGGATTCTGCTCCTGTGCCGATCACTCTCCCCTCCCCGCCGTGCCGAGGAATAGGCATGGGGAAGATGAATCAATCACTTCTGAGGCACTACTCCTCCCCCACTACCCACGTTGTGGAACACAAAAAAGCCCCATGGCCTCAGAGTACATAAACTTTTCTGTGTCCCCTCCACCCAGGCACAAATCCCTGGCACAGCCTGTGGCTGAAGATTCCCTAAGGCCAAAGTAGGGACCAGGAAGTCTGAATTGGTGCAGGGCCTTCATATAGATCCTACAAATATTTAGGTTTTGGGGGGATAAAACTGCTGCCGGTTTTGCAAGGGGGAAGCACACTCCCCCCACACGCACACACTCTGAATGACTAACAAAACTCTCTGAGGAGTCCCTCGTGGGGTTTTCCATCTCCCAAGACCCCTCCTAGGGGTGGGGGTTATGGGAGCCTCAGAAAACAGGTGCAGTAGCACATGCAGCACTCGGTTGAGCTCTGTAGTATACTCCACAGATTTCACCATCCTGTCCTGCCTCAACTATTCTTCTGGAGAGATCAGGTTAAAAAGCAAGTCTGATCTAAAGGGTACTCTTAACTTTGACTTGTGGGCTTCTGGCAAAACCCTACCCACCTACATACCTACCCACCCACCCACACAGCACAATTTGCTGCATCAGTTTCCTAATTCAAGAACTTTTTAAATACTGTACTCTCTATGGGCAATAGCCTGGTAAACAGCCTTAAAAATGCAGACAGCCATCAAAAGATGATGCTACTGAAAAACCTTTTGCCAAACAATATAAAATTTGGAGAGAGAACTCTATAAGGCTCTTTGTTCAAAAAAAGTGGCAACGATAGAAACACCTTAAGAAATTATGCAAAAAATTAATTGTATGCATTTTAAACAATTCCCTTTAGCAATTCCTACGCTATTTAGTACAGCCATCTCTTAAATGAGATACAGTAGCTGCTGTGCTAATCTATTGCCTTGATGCACACTCTCAAGAAAAAGTCCATAAGATAAACCTTGACATTTGTTTCATTCAACATCCCAAAATAACCTGGATTTTATGGCATTATAGTTCTTTCTTATTGTGTACTAAAGAAAAGCAAATATTTTAAATGCAACACTGGTAAATCTGAGATGATTTATTTATTTGCCATGGATCTGTACTGGTTATAGTTCTGCGAAGCAAAATGTCATTAATGCCATTAGGAACAATATTCTAATCATAAAAGGCTACATTCAAGAATGAAACACGATCTGCCCTTTGTTCACACCATGCACATAGAGCACTTCTACAAGGTTTCATGCTCCCCAGCTTCTATCAAGAAAGACCACAGTTCAACAGTGAGTCCCCACACAGAAAAACATGTTATTTTGCAGCGGTGTGGCCTAGCATGGGTTACATTTAACAGTGCTTTTGTCAAATAGTAATAGTAGCAAGAAGGGAGATAGTGCAGCTAACAGTGACCACCACCAATTTCACTGCCCACATTTGTTTAATGGAACCAAATGCACATAATGTCCCATGCAGCCAGAAAATATCTCCTTGCTAATTAGCGTCAGAGTCACCTACCTGGGGAGGCACTGCACTGATCATGAAAAATTAAACACCACCAACTGAAACAGAAGCACTCGCTCTCCGTGTTAAGTCTGGCACCATAAAATCAGCTGAGAGATTCAATAGTATATAGTGAACCTGGGAAACAATGGAAGAAGGCTATTCATGAACCACAGCTTACTAAGAGTTTTGCTCTGGTGAGGAGTCAAATGTTTTGTTTTCAGACCTGTTTGTGGGAAGCATTTTTAGTTCATTCAGCAAAGAAATCACAAGAGAATAGCAATTACAAGAACTGCAACAGCTGAGCTTTCCAGACCATCACTCTAGTGTATCCCTCTTCCCCAGCAGAACGTTCCTATAGGGAAAACCTGATATTTGTTCCACATTACTGATCTTTCCAGTGTGGTTCAATCAACTGGATATTTCTGAGTGGAGCAATAATGATACGACTGAGAAATATTTTATTCTTACGAGGATGAGACATTACGTTACAGAAGCCAACCGCTGCAGTAGATTTATTGCATATTATTCCATAGTGGTTATTTTTTCTGCCAGTTTTAATTTTATAGCACATAGTGGTTCCTTGATATTAGAATCATTTGCATAATCAAGTATAGACTCATTTTCAAACACACTTACAATGGAATCAAAATGCCATGCTGTAAAGCTCTAAGGGGTTGCAATGGTATGTCAGGTTTCAGTCTTGCTATTAAATCTTAATACTTCCTGAAGGTTGCATAGTCTTATTTCTACCCAGTGTTTCTACCACAGCACTAAGTATAGTGTCATTTCAATCAGAATCAGATTTTAAAAATGCGCAGATTAGTCTGATCTGTTTGTCTACCAAGGTTTCTGAATCTTGTTTTCTCGGGAAATCTAGAAGCAAAAAATAAGCCACTGTATGAGGCAAAAGATAAAACGCATTACAAGATTGTTACAAAAAGTGAAACACCAAGGAACTAGATCGACTAAAACTCTTAATGGTCATTCAAAGACTCAGGATCCAGGGCTTTTAGCAGCTAGCCCAGAGATTTCAGTCTGCTTCCTGCAAGTCTGTAAAAATGTTCTGTTTTTTCTTTTCTTTTCTCTTCTCTTTTTATTGCACTGCAGAAATAAGTTTGAAAATCATTGCATGCTTCATGGTTTTAGATCAGATTTTAAGGAGAGCATTCTTTGTAAGAGAACATGCTGTCCCACATTTATCATACTTTATAGCAGAAAATGGGTTATATAGTCTCATTTTATTTTAGTCTACAATTCCAGCACCAAGTACTGTAGTTAAATGGCTATTTGTCAGGATGGGCAGGGATGATGCCCTTAGCGTCTGCTTGCCAGAAGCTGAGAATGGGCAACAGGGGAAGGATCACTTGATGATTACCTGTTCTGTTCATTCCCTCTGGGGCACCTGGCATTGGCCATTGTTGGAAGACAGGATACTGGGCTAAATGGACCTTTGGTGTGACTCAATATGGCCGTTCTTATGTTCTTAATCATCAAACGAACACTCAGTGTGGATATTACACATTTTAAAATGCTACACTTGCATGCTATAACTGTGGATATGGTACAGGTATAGCTTCGTTTATGTTTGGGTCCATACTAAGGACTGGATACCATTCTGCATATCCTAGTCCTGGGTGCCAGGCTCTTTTTTTTTTTTAGATTATTCAGTGTTGGAATGAATGATCAGCTTAGAGAAGAAAATGGTCATAATTGATGTATTCTGCACTCAACTAATACTGTATAATACAGGCCAACCTACAAGAAAATTGGCAAAGGGCGACAAGAAGCTGATCATGTACCAACTGAAGTCAATGGTAAAAAAAATCCCATTGACATCAGTGAGAGCAGGATTGGGCCCTAAAAGTTCTAATGAATTTACAAATGGAAAAGACCTGTGATTCTTGGATAATGCTAAAACCTGGAGCTTATACCATTAGGAGTCTTTTAAGAGGTATAAGTTATACAATGTGCTCAGCACACTTCATGGGTTTAGATTTACGTTTAAAAAGAGCAACCTGAATTTTTCACAACATATTTGTAAAACAGGTTGTTTTTTTTCCCCCAAATTAGCATATGATTAAAAAAAAAAAAATCACAAAAAAATTGACTGTTTCTCCTGCCCTTCCCACCTGTCCTATAATGGAAACATCTAGAATGGAGAGCATTAGAGAGAACGTAGCTAGAGGAATAAAACAGGACTGTGAGGGAAAGGGCAGAGAACTGCCAAGTTCTAAAACTGGCTCAGCTATTGATTTACTGTGTGGCTCTGAGTAAAACATTTAGGATCTGATTCAACTCCCACTGAAATCCATGGGAGCTAGATAAGGCCCTTAATTTCTCTCTGCCTGAGGTCTGGTCTACATACACCTAAAACTTAGGTCGACCTAACTACATTGTTCAGAGCTGTGAAAAATTTAATGACTTGTGCAATATAGTTAGGTTGATCTAACCCCCACAGCAGATGCAGCTAGATCAAAGGAAGAGTTCTTCCATCGACCTACTTACCGCCTCTCAAGGAGGTTGATTTACTACAGCAACAGAAAAATCCCTTCCATCATAATAGGTGTCTACACTACAGTGCTACCGCAACAGAGCTGGCAGTATAGACATACCCCTAGTTTTTCCATTTGAAAGACGGAAATGACAATGTTTACTTTAATGTATGTAGGGCTCACAGAAGACACCACCTACATAGAATGAAAGAGACAAATGGCCCTGTCAATTACTGCCACCCAAGCCCCCTTCTGTCACCTCAGCCTGGAAGCAAGGGTGTCCTTACCTCAGTCTGCAGACTGAACATTTCTTCCTTTTTCCTAACTGCCTTCAGCCCAAGAGGAGAGAAGAGAAGACAGAGGGAGGGGAAAAGGACACAGAAAAAGGAAGAGGAGTGTCACAGTTACAGAGTGAGCTGCATTTTAGACCCCTTTGAGTCCCTCTTGAATGCACCCATCTGGTGACAGGCTTCACAAGCTTCATCCATGGTCCAACCTTTCTTAGACGGAGTCTGTGGGCTACAGCCTCCCTATTTACCAACCATATTAACCTGACAGGACCAACTGGATTTGGCACTTGTAGGCCCTTTTCCTTTGGGGACCTGTGACCAGCAGCTAATTAAAATGACACCAAAACATCTTCAAACCAAAGCATTATTTAGTCACCCAAAGGGGGCATGATGCACAGAGCAATGGGATAGAACAAAAATCCTATACACCTATTTCCCCTTATCTAAAATTAAAGCCATGGCTCTATGTACAGTACTGCAGCTCATCTGATAAAGATGCTTCTATGCCAACAGAAGAGCTCTCACATCACCATAAAACTCCTCCACAAGTGGCAAAATCTATGTTGGTGGGAGAAGCTCTCCTGCCAGCATAACGCTGTGCACAAGAGTACTAATGTCACTGTCACTTATTTCGCTTGGGGGTGGTTTAATCACACCCCAGAATAAAATACATTATGCCAACATAGGCTATGGCGTAGACTCTCCTTGTAAGCTTTCCCTTCAGCCCAATCACCCCCATATCTGGGTTGGGAGAGACAACCTGATTGCTGCAGTTTTGGTCTCTTTCTCAGAGTGCCTCTGTCAACATCTCATTCTTGAGCAGCTGCTGACAACCCGCTCAACACCCCCCGCCTTCTTCCTTACGCCAGCAGCCTTAAGTTTTAGAGTCTCCTTTCTTTCTATCCTCAGGTCTAGGAAGAGTCAACTTTACCAGCCAAGATGGAGCCAAGCCAAGGATACTCCCCAATTAATATCTTCCCCATTGTTTCCCCAAGGACCTGTGCTTTACGCTAGACCGTCCCTTATCTTTGTTATTATTTTGTTCACTTTGGTTTCCCTCGTGTGTTCTCCTCTGATATAACTCTGTTCAGCCAGGCAGGATAATACCACACAGGTAAATTGAGGTGAACAGGATATTTATAAAACTCTCTCATTTGCCACAAAAGATCAGAGAAAAAGCCCTCTAAAGGAAAAGCACTTTGTGGTTGCTGACCTCTTATAAGTGTATAGCCCCTTTAGTTACATTTTATCTTCTAAGGCCTGTCCAAACATTAATCTTCACAGCAACTGTGTGAGGTAAGTGACGTAAATATTTTCATCATCCTATTTTATGGGAATAGAGGAACAAACACTGGGAGGGTCACAACACCCCTGGGGGGGTGAGGTGTTGGTATTACCCCCATTTTACAGATGGGGAACTGAGGCCCAGAGAGATTAAGGTCAAAAGTAACCAGTAATTTCGGGTGCCTAATCTGCAACACCCAGGACCTGATATTTCAGAATATTTAGCATTATACAGCACTGTATATGGTCAAACCGCAGCTCCCATGAACTTCAACTGCAGCTGGGAGCATGCAGCACTTCTGCTAATCAGACTTCAGGATCTCAGATTGGGCACCCAGAATGAGGAACACAATATTAGTGATCACCTGTGAAATATTTGGTTTAAGTGACTTGTCTAGCATCATACAAGAACTCTGTGGCAAAGACAGAGATAGAATCTGGCTCTCCAGGGCTGCATTTAACTGCCTTAATCATGAGACCATCCTTTCTCTTCCTGCAATCCCCTGCATCATTCACCACCCACCTTCCAACCCTGGCCCTCCGGAACTCATCAGCAGGCTCCAGCCCCACAAGCCTCCCTGGCTGGCCCCAACATGCCACCTGAGATGGCTGAATGACATCCAGCCAGTCTATCTCTGAACCGCACCCAGGAAACATCTGTACACACTAATGTTTCACACCATCCACTTTCTTGCCCTCATGTTCCACCCCAACAGCAAGTGTTCCGAAATATCAGGTCCTAAGTGTCATGAGATGGAATAGAGGGGCATAGCTTGTTCAGGAAGGACAGGCAGGGTAAAGAGGTACCAGGTGCTGCATTATAAATCAGGAATATATACACTTGTTCTGAGATCCAGAGGGAAGTGGGAGGCAGATCGGCTGAGTCTCTCTGGGTAAAGATAAAAGGGGTAAAAAATAGGGGTGACATCAGTAGGGATCTAATATAAACCACGAAATGAGGAAGAGGAAGTGGATGAAGCATTTCTAGAACAAATAACAGAAATATTCAAAATACAGGACGTGGTAGTGGTGGGGGTCTTTAACTATCCAGACATCTGTTGGAAAAGTAATACAGCAAAACACAATGTTTCCAATATGTTCATGGAATGTATTAGGGACAACCTTTTGTTTCAGAAAGTGGAGGAAATAACCAGAAGGACAGCCACTTGATTCTGAACAACAGGGAGGAATTGTTAGTGAATCTGAAGGTGGAAAGAAATCTGGGTGAAAGTGACCGTGAAATGATAGCTTTCCTAATTCTAAGAAAAGAAAGGAGTGAGAGCAGCAGAATAAGGATAATGGATTTAAAAAAAAAAAAAAAAAAAAGCAGATTTTAACAAAAATTCAGAGAATTGTTAGGTAAGGTCCCCTGGGAAGAAAATCTAAGGGAAAAAGGATTTCAGGACAGCAGGCAGTTTCTCAAGAAGAGAATATTAGAGGCACAGCTGCAAACTATCCCAATTCAAAGGAAAGATAAGAATAGTAAGATGCCAATAGGACTCCATCAGGAGCTCTTAAATGACCTGAAAATCAAAAAGGAATCCCACAAAAAGTGGAAACAGGGACAAATTATTAAGGAGGAGTACAAAAGAAAAGCACAAGCATGTAGGAACAAAATCAGAAAGGCTAAGGCACAAAATGAGTAACACCTAGCAAGAGACATTAAAGAACCTCTTCTTATTGCCTTATAATACATTAGGAGTAAGAGAAAGAAGAAGGAAAGTATAGGCCCTCTACTTAATGGGAAAGGAACCGAGGTATTTAATGTCTATTTTGCTTCAGTCTTCACTAAAAAGTTAATGGTGACCAGATATTCAACACAATTAATATTAACAAAGGGGAAGGAATGCAAGCCAAAACAGAGAAAGACCAGTGTGACACTGCACCCCATATTCATCAGGTGAAGGGCAGGCCTTTAGCTTTGGGTGGGCCTGCCATCTCCCAGAGACCACAACAGGTACACATCTTCCAACTTCTGCAACAAATGAAGCAGGAGACAACAGTCTCCTTCATTACACAGTCCTCATTCATCCCTAGGAGGTGGCCCATCCTGCACTGAATGAGACAGGGGTCATGTGGAAAAAAATAGGATGTGATCATGTATAAAAGACTGTATCATAATGTATATGCACAAAGGGGCTGAATGAAGGTTGCACAAACAACCTTAATTCTGGCATTTCCTTACTTTTGAGTGATTGATTTTGCAAGCATAATAATGTTCTTTTAACAATTTTTGGTGTGTAATTTCCTAGTTGTGTGTTTTTTTTTTAAAAAAGCAAACTGAAAAAAAAAACAGAAGTTCCATAATATGGCATCATACTGACACCCACATGTTTAGTTTAGTTGGTGTTGGTCCTGCTTTGAGCAGGGGGTTGGACTAGATGACCTCCTGAGGTCTCTTCCAACCCTAATATTCTCCGATTCTATGTTTCTTTAACAGGATTAGAACTTTTAAATCCTCTACACAGCCCTCTGCCACTCGATCTAATGGAGTAACTGACAGCAGCAGTAGGGGGTCATCCTCTGTGTGGGCCAGCACTAGAGGGGGACAGGACACCTTGTCAGCGGATTTCACAGATATTTGCTGACAGCAGAGGAATGGTGAGACTCAGGAACAATGGATTCCTCCAGATCCTAGAGTAGAGAGTGTGTTCCAGTTTCCTGCCCGCTCCTCCTGAGCTAGATCCCTTCTGCTCTGTCCCCTCCAACCTGTCCCTGTCCCAGTCCTCTCTCTTCCCCACCCCTGGCTCCTTGTCCTAGTCCCATTCTCCTCACTTAGCCAATCCTATTCTCCACCCCTCCACACTCCCAGTCCTCCTCCAGCTCCTTATCCAATCTGTCTCTCTCCCTTGCTCTGACTTCCAGTCACCCCACCACCACCACCACATTCCCTGTGCCCACGGGCTCCCAGCCCCAATCTCTCTGCCCAGCCTTCACACTCCAACTCAGTGTCCCTCCTCCCAAATCCCCACCTCCCTGACTCCCAGTCCTAGTCTCCTTGCCCAGTCAGGCCCAGCACCACCAACTCCAAACTCACAGTCCCAGTTTCCCTCTCCCCACCAGCCTCCAGTCCCAGTTTCCAATCTACTCCTCCTACCCCCTCTGCAGGTTCGGCTCTTGTCTCCTGTGCATTCGAACCATGTTTCCTCCTCCACACTGCCTAGGCCCAGAAGGGCATAACTGAGAGCACAGTAGAGACAGGGTCCCTGCTTTCATTTCAGGTGCCTGCAACAGCCCAGAACTTCAGTTAGGGCTACCACCTCTGAGATGCATGATCACGGTTCACCCCCAACTAGGGTTACCATATTTCAGCAAGCAAAAAAGGGGGATGGGAGGAGCCCCGCCCCCATCCTGCCCTAGCCCCGCCTCTGACCCTCCCACTACCCCCCCTCAGAACCCCCAACCCTCCCCCCGCTCCTTGTCCCCTGACTGCCCCCTCCTGGGACCCCTGCCCCTGACTGCCCCCCAGGACTCCACCCCCTACCTAAGCCTCCATGCCTCTTGTCCCCTGACTGCCCCCTCCTAAGACACCCCCCCCCAAATGCCCCCCAGGACCATACCCCCTACCTGTACCCTGACTACCCCAACCCTTATCCACACCCCCACCCCCAGACAGACCCCTGGGACTCCCACGCCCCGTCCAACCACTCCCCACCCCCTGATAGCCCCCCCAGAACTCCCGACCCATCTAAACCGCTCTGCTCCGTTCCCTGACTGCTCCGATCCCTCTCCCCGCTCCTGCCCCCTGACAGCCCCCCCCCCGAACTCCCAACCCTCTCCCCCGCTCCTTGTCCCTGACTGCCCTCCAGGACCCCTGCTCCTAACTGCCCTCCAGAACCCGACCCCCTACCTAAGCCTCCCTGTTCCTTGTCCCCTAACTGCCCCCTCCTAAGACCCCCCCAACTGCCCCCCAGGACCCTACCCCCTACCTGTACCCTGACTGCCCAAAACCTTATCCACACCCCCACCCCCAGAAAGCCCCCCCCCGAACTCCCGACCCCCCCGTCTCTTGACTGCCCCCTCCAGAACCTCCCTGCCCCTTCTCCGACCCCCTGGCCCCCTTGTTGTTGGCCTTTCTTTGCCTAACGTCTCTGTGAGCTTGCTCAGGAACTGCCTGAGCCACTCGTCCCGGCACGCTGGGCAGCAGTGGGGGAGGAGCTCCAGACTGCCGGAGGCGATCTGCGAATGGAGGGAGTGAGCTCTGCTGCAGGGGAGAGGAGGAGAGGCTCTCTCTGGCTGTCGGAGTCCCATGTAAGTGGCACCATCCGGCCGACTGCCCTGTTAGCCGCACGCACTCTGCATGTGTGTGTGGGGGGGGGGGGAGGAGTCCGGACATTTACAAATTCCCCCCGGATGCTATTTTTAGCTCAAAAAGCCGGACATGTCCGGGGGAATCCGGACAAATAGTAACCCTACCCAACACCTCAATCCTTGAGGGAGCCCCCCACACACCATTTCCTCCCAAGATCCCCTGCCTCCCGCACCCTGCTTGCGAGCCTCCAGTCTGTCCCACTTCCTGATCCCCAGGGCTGAGAGGAGCTGCTGTGGTTTTGGCAGGCTAAGGGACGGGTACGCAGAGCAGGACCTGAGCGCTAGCCTCACTCCCAGCCATGTGACATGTGCTGTAGTTACACGATTGCTGCACAGCAACATAGCTTAAAGGAAATGTTGGTCCTAAGTAAGAAAACCCAACACATTAAATCTTTTCACCAGCAAAGCAATACAAAAACTAGGGTGACCAGATGTCCCGATTTTATAGGGACAGTCCCAATTTTGGGGTCTTTTTCTTATATAGGATCCTATTATCCCCCACCCCCTGTCCTGATTTTTCACACTTGCTGTCTGGTCACCCTAACAAAAACCAGCCAGGCCAGTTAATAGCTGGCCAGGTGGCAACCCAAGCTTCAATTGCAGAGAAAGGCTGGCTTTGCCCCTTCAGCCCGAGGGGTGACGCATGCCCAGTGCAAACAGAATCTTCAGGGAATTGAGCTGCAATTGAAAACTGGGTCTCATAATGGGACGTTTCAGGTAACCTTAATAGTACTTTTTACAGTACTTAAAGGAGTCGGCCAGCTACCTAAGACTTTGGCCTAAGGCGGCAACAACAGAGTAAAATCTGGGACAATCCTGGGAAAAAAATGGGCCAGTTGTCAAATATATATTAACTCCAACTACTGCCAGTTACAAATCCACTGAGCTGTTGATTCCCCCAGACAAACAGAATTTAGTAAGAGAACCACCATGCAGGATTTGACCTCCCCTTTCTAAACACAGTGGGAGGCTACAGACTACATCCATTAAGATACAGACTCTTGGGTAATAGCTTTTCATGTGGGAGTTTGCAGCTGTTCACTAGCTGTCAGGAAGAGCTCATATTGCTCCATGAATGTAATGTCATAGAAACAGCAAAAGGTAAAGTGTTTGTGCTACAGTGTTCAAACAAAATGCCCACCTGAAGTCAAGGGAGTTTCCAGCTGCAAAATCAGGCCCAATATGTGGCCTTTCATTCAGACCTAAAATCTACTAAGAATGCAAAATTTTCTAAGTCAGATGCAACATAAGTTTCAATGCAAATAAATATGAAAAAGGGAATGGAAAAGAAGGGGGTGGAGTTTCCAACTTGTTTGATATATGTCCCATTACTGAAATTTTTTGTTAAAGGAAGTGGATCTGTGGAGGCAAAGAATAAAGTTTCATGCTTAATATTGTCATCATGCTAACACAGTTTCCCTAAGCTGTAGATGCTGATTGCGGGGGGGGGGGGGGGGGGAGAGAAACAATCACATACAGCAAGTAGCATTCTGAAACTAGAGATACTCCCCAGATTCTTAGCAATGTTTGAACCTGCTCCATGAGACATGGCAACACATTGCTATGCATAATGTTTAAAAAAATATAAATGTCTGAAAGATCAAATTACAGATTAGAGTTAAATGAATAACCTTGATACAGCAGACAGTTATTTTTTCAGCAGCTTTCTTCCTTTTGGGCTAAACTCCTGCAGTCTTTACTCAGTTTACTCCTGCTAAAGTAAACTGGACGGTACCTCAGTACAAACTGGGTAAGGACCACAGGAATTGGCCCTTTAACAGGCATTTTAGAGAGTTCATAATACAGATTATTATTTTTTCAGGTCAGTTTCCTATTGTGTTCAGCTTTTGGGTCATAGAAGTTCTAATCCTTTTATCTGCAGTTAAAATTTTAACATCATTTTTACTCACTTGTAGGAAACGTTTCAATTTTTTAATGAAGAGAGGTACTGTGCAAACACATTAGTAGAGACAGACCTTGTCCCAAAGATCTTACAGTTTAAACAATTAAGACAAACAAAGGGTGGGAGTGGGGAAAACAGGAGGGTGAAATGACTTCTCCAAGGTCACAGAGCAAGTGAATAGCAGAGTTGGGACTAAAACTCAGGTCTCCTTACTACCAATCTAGGACCCTGTTCACTAAAACATGCTACCTCCCCTATTGATCTTCTTCCTTCTTAATCTCTTTCAAAAATGTATCACGTGGCTGGAAGAGATCATATATTGTATATTCACTTTCAGGTGAAGTCTGGAACCTCAACCAAAAAAAAATATTCTAGAAGTGCAAATCCAAAATGCATATACCCAAATAAGTGCTTTTTGTAAACCATAGTCTGAAACTACATAGCACATTTCAAGTTTCAGCTGAGAAAATTCAGAATCAACCTTACAGGGGATGTTATTGTAATTTATGAGTTGCTCATCCAACCTTTAGAGCATAAAGGTAACTGTTAATCCCTGAAAGCATATAAAATGTTGGATGAAGCAGTCACAGTGAAGTGTATTGATCAGCAAGATTAATTTTGAAATCAAACCCTATAGTGTCCTCTGTGTTTATGCTTACCCAGCTTATTTCAGTGAAGACAGCCAATCAAATAAAAGGCTTTAGTTATCCCTGCTCTATACAGTAGGCTGTTCTCTTTTCCTTTTGTACTTCTGCCCCCCCCCCCTTTTTTTTTGGTTGCAATGAAAGTCATTTGTAGTATCAATAGGCTTACACCTTGTAGTGAGTCGGTGTGGCTCCCCTCCTGTCCAGAAGAGGGAGCCCACGTGCCGGCACCNCTCCCCTCCTGTCCAGAAGGGTCGAGCCCCGGCTAGGACCTACTACACACCTATATTGTGCATGGGCTTTTTCTCTAGTGTAGAACAGTATATACTATTGGGGAGTTGTTAAAGATTTTTTTACATGCTTCAACAAACAAAAAGGCTTTTTCCACCTCTTCCTTCCAAAAAAAGTATATGTTTGTTTAAAATTTTCACTATCAAACCAAAATATCCAACTCTTCAGACACACAAAAATGTGCTTTACCATTGTGAATTATTTTAAGGAGAATTCAGAGCTTGTGAAAGGTGGCCAAAGTCCTCTGGTCATACATAGAACAGGTAGCAGATGTGCCAGCTTTCCTATCACAACCCTGGAGGGTCAAACTTGGAGACAGATGCTTGGTCTCTATGGCCTCTCTGCTAAATCTGTGAACTCAGGTGCCAAAAACTGGTGGGTTTGGCCATGTGAACTCCGGGGCACTAGGAACTGAATTCAGATCCTACTGCTATTAGAAGGCAAAACCCAATCTTGATGGTGCCCTCTAAGCACTAACTCCACACAAATAAGTATTAAGTCCCTGAAGATGACAAATGGTTGGACTTAATACTTATTTGCTAATCACCAAAATATAATCTATTCTACAGCCTGTATATGAACATGCATGTGTAGCTGTTCTACCTTTTCCAGATTTTCAATGCACAAAGAACCACTAAATAATTATGTCCTTGAACATTGTAAACAGGAAACAATTACAATTTTGTTCTGATTTATACCAGGACCTATAAACATTGGCAGGGAGAGGATCAGAATTGCAGCTGAAGATATTTTGGGAGGAGAGCTAGCCTCTCTGCTCCAGAAGCGAATTTTCCCTCTGGTGAACTTCCAAAGGGAAGTCGTGGCTGGACAAGACCAGAGTCTGTTCATCAATTCAGAACTATAGCCAATTGGGGTGAAGATCTCCCTTGTAGTCTGGGTCACTGGTGGCTCCTTGCCTTCCCCATCCCAGCTCTCCTTCCTATTCCCCCATAAGCGCTCTTTGTTGTGTCCAGGTTACCCTCATATGAACACTTTCTCAGACACTGCCCCCCCCCCCTTAGGAACAGGAATGGAGCATAGGGATGAGCAGAAATATGGGAGTGGTAGGTAGGTATGTAGAACAGAGGTTTAAAGGTAATAGGTACACCCAATGTTGTTCCACTAAGATAACAGCATTGAAAGAACACCCCCTGATATTGCTGCCTCAGGAGAAACAAGATTTTGATTGCTCTGGTTGGAAATCTCTAGAATTGATAGTGCTGTATAACTCCCAGGTCTGTTTGCCTCCATGCGTGCAGTCCATAAATGTCCCCTGCTTTTTTCCATGGTTAAAGTAAACTGCATTACAGGCTCAAACTAATGTTTTGTCCACTATCACCCCAAATTCTTTGGTATTACTACTTATGAATTATCATCCTCCCATTCACTATCTGGGTTAGATCATTTTCCCCAGGTGTGTCAGTCAAAATTTTTCCTATTTGAACCTTATTTTGTTATTCACAGTCTATATTTCTAAGTTCTTAGAGAAATTTCATAACAATCTTCACTGGTATTCACAGCACCTCCCAATTTAGTATCTTTTCCACATTCAACTGACGTTCTCTTTATATTTACAGATAATTAGTTAAGGCCAAGTTTAGTACAAATTCCTATGGGACCCAATGGCCACTACTTCCCAATGTGATATATGGTTGTCTATCATTTAATACCCTTCATTTACCATCTTTCATGAGGTCTTCAGCATGTATGATAGCACTCCCACCCATGCCAATTTAAATTAATTTGTTAGGTAAAGATTGAGAGAATCTATCAAATGTTGTAATATAACATCAAGACCAATGGCAAATACCGTACTCCTGTATTGGTCAACTTTTTTTTTTTTTTTTTTTTTTTTTAATTCTTCCAAAAACAAGAAATCAAGTTTGTATACTACAATTTGTCCTTTATGAATCCATGTTATTTATTGCTCACAAGTCCATTATCTTTAAGGGAATTTACAAGTTTCTCTCTTACAGGTGCATGATTATTTGGATTTAGCATTACCCAATAGTAATTGTCAGGAGCACTCTTTTAATCCTTCTTTGAAGATCATTACAACATTTCTTGCCTCAAGACTTTTGTACTCCAGCTCTCCATGACTCTTCAAAAATTAATTAGCAGGGGTGTGGTAAATTTCCCTATCACCCAAGTATACATGTCACCCGTAATTGAAGATATGCATACTTCCATTTTTTTCTTACTTTCTGTTTACGAATAGCTATTGTAGAAGGGCTTTATTTCTCAGTTATCATTGCCATATTATTAGTGTATTGTTGTTTGGAATTTTTTTTTTAAATTATAAAATGTGGGAGGAAGAAACCTATCACATATGAGAGGTTCCAAGAAAATACATTTTAAAGACCTATTCCAATCAGTTTTGGTCACCCATATTACCATATATGCACAACTCCTATTCTGTATACATACATAAATTCATCCATTAGGTTTCCGAGGTTACATCTACAGTGGCACAGTTTCAAAGCAAACAAACAGATGCATGCTATTGCAGACCTCAGCATTACGTGTTGATAAGTACAGCACTCTTATTTTCTCTTTACAATCCATATGAGCAGTTATAAAGATTTTGACCTCTTTCTATACTTGCTCCAAGTGTACTATATTCTCCTTCAAACAACATAGCAACTTGGCAGATGTTGGTTGCAAATGCTAAGCTTCAGAATACTTTTATTTTCTAGGACTCACATCTAGATTTGAGTCAGTTTGCTCAGTTAGTGCATAATCCAACTCTACTGATGGCGGTGATAGCAGCTCTGGAATTTGTCTGTCAGCCTTCTTTTAAGATTAACCTACTAGAACTCGTATTGGCTACTGGCATAAGTAATAACTTTATTTTATTTTGGTCCTGGTTTTGCTAACACAGCAACAATATTTGTCATAACTATTCATATCAGTGCCAAGTGTCAAAAAAGGATCCAATATGCAGGAACTCATAACATGGTGTGCAGTTACATAGGATATTGCTCATTGGATTTGCACCTGAGTAGTTGACGACAGAATTTGCCCAATAATTTACATTTCTCAGAGGCTGAAGGCATGCAGTCTTCTCGCCTATTGACTCACAAAGCACTGTGCCTGAAAGAAGCAATATACTATGTGACTACACACCACCTTGTGAATCCTGAATCTTTGTACAGCATTTTGTACTGGCATGTACAGTTCAGACAAATATTGTTCAAGTATTAACTCTACTTTACTTAATTTTATTTCTATCCTATTTTTTGCTATTACATCTGCCAGCGGATTATACAAGAATGCGTGTCTTTATCCCACCTGTGAACTCTGGAGCATCTTTATTTTACTTATTTGTACAGTACCTAGCACAATCAGGCTCTCATTTCTAATTGGGGCCTCTAAGCAATATTACAATATTAATTAATTAGAAATAAGAATAGACCATACTATATGGTCTGTACCCTAAACTTAGGATACCACTTCCTATCTACCAAAATCACCTTCAACCAACCAAAAGGTATGTGGTGTTGGAACAGATTCACAATAGTCCACTGCATACAGATTTCCCTACTATCTACTCAGCACAATGCTAGGAATGGGACTAATGATACAGAAATGAATTTTTTGTTTGTTTTAAAAAGAGCTGAAGTTTGACAAAGTTCCCATCCTGGAAGTACCTGGATTGTTTCGGTTTAAAAAAATTGAGGAGAAGGGGAGTGGTGCAACTTTTAACAATTGTGAGAAAAATTGGTTTGTTGTGATGGAGGAATAAAAAATGTCAATTTTTAAATACTCTTGCAAGCCAATACGGACCTAGAGCCTTCAGATATTTCACAAACATTGAAAAAGACTAATATATTAATCTAGGAATGCAGCTACTCCACATATGCAATTACTGCTTCTCAAAGATATTTAAAAGGCAGGTACTTCTTAAGGATCCACAGATTAAAGATTTTATAAATACACCTTCACACAAAATATCGTAACAAGCCTGCAGATTATAAAATGTCTCATTTCCAAATCATATTTTATTGGTTGCAAAGAAGTAATTTCAATCAATGGAAGGATCAGAATAATTCCACTGAAATCTTGAAGCCATTAAAATTTAATGCAGTTCGGCTTTTTGAAACCAAAAAATAAATTAAAAAAATCCTATGTTTAAAAGCTTAATGTTTAAAGGAAGGAAATTCTGATTATTTAAGCTCTCTCAACAGACCTTTCTAACAAAGTGGCATGAGGCTAGCTGTAGGACTCCATTCATCTTGACCGCTTTGAAAATTTATCCCATTGTGCCCGTGTCCTATATTTCGAGGGCTAGAGAACAGTGTGTATTCTTAATATATGTACAATATGTGCAGCAATACCTCAAAAATCATGCATAAAAGAGGGAGTGGATTGTCCTAACTGTGGTTTTCCAAGCTCAATGGAACTGACTAGTTCAAGTCAGTCTCTTAACAGACTACACTCAAAAGATAGCATATAAGGTTTGTGTGTGTTTGCATGACTTCCAGATTTGATTATAATTATTGACCTGAAGAAGAGCTCTGTGTAGCTCAAAAGCTTGTCTCTCTCATCAACAGAAGCTGATCCAATAAAAGATATTTCGTCACCCACCTTGTCTAATATCCTGGAACCAACATAGCTACAACACTGAACAACAGATCTGATTATTGCAATTCCTAACTGGGTATGAAGCCACAAACTCTAGAATCAGAGGGGTAGCCGTGTTAGTCTGGATCTGTAAAAAGCAACAGAGTCCTGTGGCACCTTTAAGACTAACAGATGTATTGGAACATAAGCTTTCGTGGGTGAATGCATCCGACGAAGTGGGCATTCACCCACGAAAGCTTATGCTCCAATACATCTGTTAAACTCTAGAAAAGCTTCAACTGATACAAAATACAGCAGCCAGTCTACTTAGTAACACAGGTAAACAAAACACCATACCCCAAACAACAGAAGAACCACGGACTCCATGAAGTTCACTAGAAACTTTGCTATTGCTAGTGATTTTACATGGAAGGTGCTAAGAAACTACAGTGATGGGCAACAGTGTAAAACCCTAAGATAGATGGGTTGGTCCCTGTGAACTCATCACCCAAATGCTCAGCTTTTTGTACTGGATCCCTTTTGAATACAGAGTCCAGTCCCAGGTCTCGGCCCTGATAGTCAAATCTCTATGGCAGTGGTTCTCAACCTGTGGTCTGCGGAACCCTGGGGGTCCACAGACTATGTCTAAGATTTCCAAAGGGTCTGCACCTCCATTCAAAAATGTTGAGGTCTGCAGATGAAGAAAAAAGGTTCAGAACCATTGTTCTAGCTACCTGAGAGATCACCTTCCCCTCCATACTAACCATAACCTCGCATGAGAGTTATGCTGCAGGAAAACAATGACAAGTCAACTCATGGGGGAGGCAGGTGAGTTCAGGAGATGGAATTTTCACAAGACTTGGACCTAGGCTGTAGAACTCCTTCCTATAACAGGTAAAGAATGACCACAGACCTCACCACATTTACAATTAAATGCAAAACTAGCTCCTTCAGCTTAGCTTTCCTACAATAAGTTCTTGACACACAAACAATTTTAAAAAACCTCTGAACCAAGCTATTTACCCTGCAGGCTGGAAAGACAGACAGAGAGCTTGTTACAGGAATTTCCATTTTTTAAATGCTTGGGAGCTTCACAGATGCCGCCATAGATAAGTACCTATAACAATTAGGAGTGAACTGACTCGGAGAGTGGGGGGGCAGAGCAAATGGTCTCCCCTCTCCCATGGTTTCAGCGAGAGATCTAAATCAGACTGCTAAATTAGAGTGTTCTGTTACCACCCTCACCCTCACAAAAGTTTATTTATCCTTTTCATGCAGCTCTGTACTTCTGGGGTCCTGCAGGAGCAGATGCACTAGCATACCACAAACATGTCATTGGAGCGTATTTTTACTCAGAGTGCAAAATCTGCATGTGTTGTGTCCTGGATTTTACTGCCTCTTCTGGGTGGCCGTGCCCAGAATGCTGCATGGAAGCCACCACTCACAGCTTCCTCTGCTATGTCTGCCAGGGGAATCCAGCGATTACTGCTCAAATATTTCTGCTTCAGCATTAATCAGATAAATCTGTGCTGCTGCCCCACCCCCTTGCCACAGGTAGCACTGCACAGCACTTCTGACCAGTTCTCCTTGCCACTTCTCCAGTGCTTCTCCCAAATTCTTAGCAGTCCATAGGGGAATTATTAGTACAGTGCTGGCAGCCGTTAGTCTTGCGGCCTATCTGCCTAAAATGAGAAAACAACAAGCCCAAGGGTTTCACCTTGGCTGCTTCCCATCTCATATTCCCTGGTCCATTTCTTCTTTTAAGTGGCCATCAAATTTAATTTTGTTTTTAAATGAGGAAAATAATCGCCTCCTGATCCTGAGTACACCAGGATACCAGTGGAGCTCAAAAATCACATTCTTTGTAGCTTCTTCGGCAGGACCCATCAGTGTGTTTCTCCTTCGTTCTGGGACTGTTGCAGTGTTGTAGCAATTTCCTAAGTCCTGAGAGTTTGGAGGCATTCCTGAAAAATCCTACAGCCCAAGTCTCATGTCAGGTGCACCTTGCAGAGAGCCTGAGAAGCTAAAGCAGACTACAGGGCAATTTGAGGAGGGAGGCAATTTCAAGAGGGAAATTTGGGAAAATCTGGACAGGAAGACGAGAGGGGCAATTTGGGACTACAGGCTGGGCAAGGAGGAGGAAAAGCAGAAGGGGAAGAGGTAATTTTTTTTTTTTGCAGGGGCCAAGAATGGCAGTTTGTACACGGGAAGAGGAGAGGGACTTGGAGATAAAATGAGTAAATAGGTAAGTAAGTAAAGTTCAGAGCTATAGAAAAAGCACTGAAATAGACAAACAGCAGGGGAGAAAGAGGAACAGAACTGAAAGAGGAAACTGACTCGGGGGGAAAATAATCTATAATAAGAAAGAGAAGAAGAAGGCTAGTGTTAGTCAAAAAATAAACTGCCACTTCAAGTCGGAGCTTAGAAAAATACTGAAAAGAAATAAGGAAGAAATTAAAAAACAAATCATCCTATTAATCTAGTTAATCAAGGAGAATTAATCCCAGCAGAGCTCATAAGATGTCATTTTAGACTCAGTGAAAATGTGGTGTCACATTTCTGATACATGTCTGGATTCACCCTTAATTACACCCAGTGACTCCTATAGAGCTACTCCTGCCTTACACCGGTAAGAGGCCACGTTAGTATGGTCTGAGCTACTACTGTGATGGGTTGGAGAGGCACTTCTACACCTGTGATAATGGATCGAGTGCAAAAGGCGGCGCTGAGAAGTTTTGTGGATTCCACTGGGAGCCAGATGTTGAAGCATGAAAGCCTACGATTACCCTGGACAATTTGTCCAGGTGCCATGCACCTCTTGTGTTCAGAAGCTGATATTTTCCAACCTGGACATACCATCCCAGGTTGGGATTTGGTTACAAGGTTTGCTGGTGAGGTACATGACATCTGTAGTAGTTTATCCTGGCCCTAGCGGTTATATTTCCTGTGGCAGCATTATAGTTATTGGGGAGTGAAGCTTGGATGTTGCCAAGCCTGAGGAGATTGAGAGAGGAATAATGTCTTATCCTCAAATTAATCATCATTAATCTTCTCTGTTAAAAGGGGATGGATCTGCAGGAATGTCCAAGCTCTCCTTGCTTGTTTTCCCCAAAAGTAGTCTACATGGGGCTACAGGTCATGGAAATGGAGTGACCCAATGAAGCCTTAGGTTTAAGTACGGTAGGTTTCTTAGGCTTCTGACAGTTTGGATGCATAGGATTTGAGTGTCAAATGGACTACAGCAGGCCAGTAAAAACCTCAACAGCCATTGTCTTTCCCCTAACTGTCACTGACGCTAGTTCAGTTTGCCTTTACGTGTTAACTTGTTTGCTTAAAATATTGTGGCTACGTGACCTAAATCTAATGCTTGTGTCCTTCCTCATTTGGCCCAGTTACTTGCAGAAAACTGGTTGTAAGGAGGAGTCAATGTTGTATGTTTTCCATAGTCTGATAACTCAAACTGTGCAAGAAAATTAGTTCAAATTTTCTAAAATAAATTAGCCTTAAGCTGACACCAAGCAAGTTAAAAACTTCATCCCAAAAGGATGAAAAACATTGAGTGACTGACAACAGGGATTAGAGAAGCAGAAACTTGACAATAACTGTTGCTATATAGCAATCGCTATATTTCCACAATTTGTGCTCAGAAACAATATGCAGACCCATTTTTGTCATCTTCCATGAGGAAAAATCCAGTTAAACTCGGTTTATGAGAAATGCAGCCTTTTTTCCCCCATCCAGACATTTATTCCGTCTTGGTAGACAAGAACCAGCCTTGCATGACAGCACTAAAAATGACCCATTGTAGTTTAAATGAAAGCTAACCCACATTTTTGTTCTTTTCCCCACCACTACTTTCAATGTACAAATCATAGAACGTACATATACAATGTGCCTAGGCAATCTAAATCATGGAGATTTAGCAGATTTTTTTGGCTGCCACTAACTCCTCGGCCCTGACTCTGCTCTCAGTTGCAATGGTGTAAGTGAGGTGTATCTCCTTTGAAGTATAGCTTGTCAGGAATTTCCCAACAAAACCCAAACTTTCTCAGGACCCAGATGAAGATTCTGGTTGAAGAAACAAGGCATCTACCCCAGAATAGCCTACTGGTTAGGCTAGTCTCCAGGAAAGTAGGAGACTCCGATTCAAGTCCCTGAGCTACCTGATTTGGAGTAGAGACTTGAACCTGAGTTTTCCATCCACTGGGCTATTGGCTATTCTATGGTCCCACTCTCCCCCCATCCTGAAAAAGTTAAAAAAGGTCTCCATTTTGTCCCAATCTGGAACAAAAAACAAGCATCAAACTCAAAAATGTACATGAAACAGAATTCTTATTTTCCAGCCAGCCCTACTCTGAAATCAATGGAGAAACAGTTGGGGGGAAAAATGGTGCAAGTGAGATCCGAATCAGGCACAGATTGTCTGTTATATGGTATGGTCTGCAGGTTTATTGAAAAGAACAGGATTGCATTAAAAATAGAGGGCATGACCATAGTTATGGTTTGCATGTGTATGTTTGTATGGCTTTGGCAATTAAAGTGATTGCTGAAAGGGTGAACAAGGTTGAGATGTATGTGGTTTACCGTTTGCCCTAACTGAAGTAGTAACAGCTGGGCTCCATTTGAATTAATTAACTTAAAAGTTACATAACAGCTACGTATGGATGACAAAAATAATACATTTCAATAGTAAACAAAGTAAGTCTGTCATTCCCCACAACACTCCAATTAAACATTCTCTTGTGCTGGACTATGGCCTGCTTAAGTAGAAAGGTTTGTTTAATATAATATAGGGTTATGGTTTGCAAAATCCTTTGAGTCTGAGCATTTAAATTTTTTTTGAAGTTCTACAAAGATCTGACCCACCTCTCTTCTTTGGATGCTAACTACCTAATGGCTAAAAATTACCCTCAATATCTGATCTTTATTTTTTCAAGAAAGGACTTCTGATTTATTTATTCTAAAGTCTTATTTGCGCGCATGCACGCACACACTGTGAACAACACAGTTGGTAACTCCTGTAGGGAATCGCTCTATAAGCTACAGACACATCTTCATGGTTTAGCCTCACCCTACCAATTATCTCTCATTTGCCAGTGAGCTGTTGATGTCTGCCTCTGATTGGCCAGCCTCCATCACCTGCTTGTTACATTTTCAAACAAGCATCTTTGTGCTTTTCCAACATGGCCCCTCATGCTTAGGAGAAGCTCCCTGTAAATATGAGCAATTCTACCTTATTATCTTCCTTCAAACCATGCCTCAAAACTTTCCTTTTCCATGACCCCTACAAAAGCTATTTGACAACGGTTAAGCTGCTGATGTGCTGAGACCACTGCCTATCATGCTGGCCAATACTGTTTCATTGTTTCCTTGTACTCCCCTGTCTGTCTGTCTCTGTTATCTCTTATACTTCGATTGTAAGTTCCTTGGGGTAGGTACTATTTGGTTGCTTGGTTGGTTTTTGCTGATGTTCTGTGTTTATACAACTCCCAGCAGAGTGGGGTCCTCATCCATGACTAGGGCTCCTAGACACTATAGCAAGACAAATAATAAAATTAGATCATTATTGTTATTATTTATTTTGCTTGGTTTTACAACCCAGTTTTGTTGCAGAGTCAGGCAGGTGGAGGAATGTCCTATCATGAATTCCAGGATCAGCAAAGAGAATACTGGGTCAGCAAAAGAGGACATCTGTTTCCATTGGAAAAGAGCTGGCAACTCTACTTAATATCAACATTCCTCAAAAGTCAAGCCAGCAACAGCACAGCAGAAATGTACAAAAACCTGTTTTACCCAAGGCCACAAAGGAATATACAACAGGAAAGCAGTTGGGACTGAAATCAGACACAACAGGAGCAATATGCATCACTGAGAACAGCAGTGCCAGAAATGAAATCTGAAATGCTTTTATCACATGGCAAGACCTGTCAGTCACCAGGGTTTGTACAGCTCTAAGATCAAATTCTACATTGTAAGTGTTTTAATCACAGCTTGTATGAACACATCATTGGTTCTCTTCAGAAAAATGTATTTTAACTAAACAAGCCAGCATGTTCAGTTTTCTGTCTAAAGTGAAAATATCAGAATATTAATACACAAACTGTCTATCCAAAGCTAACATCTGAAATAAGCTTTGACCTGCAATAGTATCTATTTTCCCTTGAGATCGGCATACATAATTTCCATTACAAATGAGAATGATGTGCTCTTATCATGGAAAGAAGAAAGCGCAATTATCTATAATGTGTTTTTCACATTCAGTTCTAGGGCACTTGTTTAATTTTCTGAGTGAATTTAGTGCTTGTGAGAAGTGCCAGATTGACAGCTCCAGAAACTAAAGTCCTCTTTGTCTACAGGGCAGGTACAGCACAAGTGAAAATGAAATCTTCCTACCAGGCTGCTTCAATCTGACCTAAGGGGACCACCTTTAGGTCTGAGAGAACAGTTTGGTTGTTCTATGCACATTTAACCACTGGCCTTTCTGATAAGGCTGCTAACTAGTAGTAGCTCATTGTCTGACATTTATTCTAGTCAGATTCTTATACAAATACCATGGGTATTTTATGCCTTGAGCAGTTTCCTATAAAGAAAATCAGGGATATTTTCAGAGAGGAACATATGAATCACCATACTAGATCAGACCCGAGTTCTATCTAGGCCAGTGTTCTTTCCCCAACAGTGATCAGTACAAAATGGTTCAGAGGAAGGTACAGGAACCCTGCAATAGGCAGAAGTGGGATAAGCTTCCCTCCACCTCCACCATTAGGCGTCATCCTGCTCTCCAAATATTACAGATTGCTTAAGCCCTGAAGTATGAGGTTTAACATGCTTTCCAAATTTTTTGTTAGCATTCACTATAACAACTCTGGAGATTTTGAACAGCCATATAAATGTCCATTTTCTTTTAGAAAAATATTAAATTCTTCACCTAAATGACTTTCTGTGGCAATGAGTTCCACAGGCTAATTACACATTACATAAAAAAGTATTTCCTTTTGTCAGTTTTGAATTTGCCACCTTTCAATTTAGTCAAATGTCCCTGTTGTTCTTGTGTTGTAATACAGGGAGAAGAGACATTCCTAATGTGTGTCAACATTATCTGAAGGTTGGTTTCATTGGTCAAACATAATGGAATCTTAACAGGAAAAGTCTAGAACAATCTTCTTGTTTACTCTCTTGTTTCATGCTGTATAACTGTGCACATACCAGCATAAGAGCTTCAGACTCCAGTGTAAATTCTCTTTCTTCCTAATTCAATTGTAAATTATTAGTAGTAGTATTACAGTAGTGCCAACTAATGCTGGGGCCCCACTGTGCTAGTCCTGCCTCAAACAGCTTGCAATCTAATAGACAAGACAGACAAAGAATAGGAGAGGAAATTGAGGCCCCGAGTGGTGAAATGACTTGCCAGGAGGGCAGGCACCAAATTAGGAGCTAAGCTGGGAATAGAATCCAGGTTTCCTGACTCCCAGGGCCAGTGCTCTATTCAGTAGACCATACTGCCTCTAATCTTGCCTTTGACATTCAACAGAAATGAAAGATCTGACCATGACTGATTCTTTGTCCCATGGCAGGAAAGCAAAGAAACTAAAAGCATAATGTTTTTTGGCTGCAACTCCCACTCTGATTTTCAGAACCCACACAATGGCTGGCACATATAAGGGATGGTATCAGGGGACTACAGTAGTATAGAAGAAACAATGCTAGTACCTATGTTAAGCCTCCAGCATGCCCAGAGTGAATTTGGTATTTCCAGATACCAGAGCAGAGTCAGTATGAGCTGAGTGCTCACACAGTTAATAATGACCATGCATTCTCTCCTGAGCACATACTAACCAGTACAATGTACAGTAGAAATGGGTAAGCAACACCATATGCGCAGTTCTAATGAAGACTGTGCACAATGCCACAACTAAAGTAATCTACCTCTCCTGTCCCTCTGACGATTTCACCTTCTTCAAAAACTGTCATTGGCTCCCTGTGCCTTACATCAACTTCTAGCTCCTGATCTTTACCTTCCAGGCCCCTTCATAATCTTACATTTCTGCTTTTATTTCCTCCTATTTGCTCTTTATTCTCCTCCCAGTCTTCTCACCTATACTGCCCCTTAATCTTTCTCCCAGTCTCAGTTTCATGCCTTCCATTGTTACCCCATAACTCAGTAGCCTTCTTCTCCAAACTCTGTCTCCCACTCTTTCAAATCCACTTCTTTCAGGAACACTTCTCACTTTTCCTCCCAAATAAGTGTCTCTGCATGCTTCTCCCAGCTTCATGAACAATTCTTCTGTTTCTTTGCTGACACTTGTAGGATCTTTGAGGTAAGGATGATGTCTTACACTGTGCTTTTAGGACTTAGTACAAGTGACTATTTTAAATACTATTCTGGTCATGTGAACTAACTTCAATGTGCTTGTTAATTTTTTTCACAGGATACTCTATCATGAAATATAATAACCAAGGCTCCATAATTCTACACCATACATTTTTGCTCAAAATCTTCCTGAATCTAAGCTTCCATTTACAAAATTTAAGTTTCTAGCCCTTGTGGTTGCAAAGGAAACCTTCCAAATAAAGAGTGCAAACTCATGTAGTGTTCTCTTTCTGAGGCCTTGTCTTGATTCGACTGTTGTCTCTCGAGTGTTTGCTCCTAACTTGAGTCCCATCCACACACAAACCCCCGTCACTCAAGTGTGGTGTTTCTTTAGCTGGCCCATTTGGGGGTGGGGAGGAGTACAGGCCCAAGTGCCACTAGTAGTCCAATAAATTGGGCCCAGAAAGGACAGCCGAGTTCACCCATAATTCACGGAGAAAAAAAATTCATAGAGCAGCTCAGCTTACTGCAGCGGAAAGTCCAATGAGATGTGTCCCCAGAAATCTCAGTGCCACACTCGAATGTGCAGCACCGGTGTAGAGGGCAGCTTGAGTGTTATTTGGATGTGTGCGGCTGTTGTTTGAGCTAGGCTAACACGCTGTAAGTAACTAACCCAAATGTCAGTAATGTGAGTTAACTCTGCAGTGAAGACATACCTACAGACAACCCAAAACAGCAGCTCTGGGGAAAGTGTGAACTGTTTCCATTTGTCACAATAGTGTTTTAACTTTGAGATCTAGTGCTGACAATGCTAATATGAATGTCAACTTTTTAAAGGATGATAATTTTAGCAGAAATAGCCTGATGTGCATGTCCCACAATCGTAAATTGCATCCCACGCCTTCCCAGGTGAAAGAAGTCCTAAGGATGAGTTGTTACTTGGAAAAAAGGTGTGTTCTTAACTTGTGTTAGCTAACACATGGTAACTAATATGGGGGTAAAACCAGGATGAAGGCAAAGCAGCTTTCACACAAGTTAACTCATGTTAGTTACCAAGAGGTAAGAACATAGACCTTCTCTTTGTTAGGGAGAAAAGTAAGTGTCCTCTCTCCAGCTTCATTTCCACTCCTGGCATTTTAGCTATACAGTTATTCATTTCAATAAAAAAAAAAAATACTGCAGTACTCAATTAAAAATATAGATGCAGCATAAAACAAACAGAATTTAGTATCAAATTTAATAAGAGGTGAGACTGTAGTAATTGTATTACACATTTTCATACATAATTCAGTAAAAACCTCAATTTTAAAATGTATCTGTATCTGCACCGGCCACAGAATCTCCACTCTGTTGTAGAATTTATGTCAAACTTGCTATGGAGTAACAACTCTCTTATAGCTACTGCTTGGCATGTCATCATATCTAACCATGCTTGAAAGTTAACTTTTAACCAATGCAACCGTCTGATTTTATATTTGTCAGCTAGTTATTTTGAATGTTATTTCCACACAATGTTTTGCAGAGACGTCAAGAGCACTTGTAATGATGCATCCCTTTAAAAGCAGTTTTTTGGGGGAGGGATAGCTCAGTGGTTTGAGCATTGGCCTGCTAAATCCAGGGTTGTGAGTTCAATCCTTGAGGTGGCCACTTAGGGATCTGGGGCAAATATCAGTACTTGGTCCTGCTAGTGAAGGCAGGGAGCTGGACTGGATGGCCTTTCGAGGTCCCTTCCAGCTCTGAGATAAGTATACCTCCATATATTCTGTAACCTGCAAAACCCAGCCCTGCCAGAAGTTAGTCTGGTGAACGATTGATTAGGAGCATAGTGTAGAATGTTGAAGCTGTGAAAGTAAAGAACATTAACTCTATGTCTGAGAAAGGAGGGGTCAGAATTCCTCTAATACAATATCGCAACTACAAAAACACTCTAGCACACAAATGAAGACTCTGCTAATCCTCTTATTAAGATAAGAGACATGGTGTCAGATGCAAGCAGGGACATTTTCCATATAGTGGGAGGTTTTTGCACGTACAAAGCGGTGTTCTTTGGCCTCTCAGAACAGAACAGCATCACTGAAACAGCACTTTTAATAGATACAAGGCAATAAGCAATAAAGGTGTCTGATTTTTGCTGGACAACTTCTCAGCAGAGTAATAGGTCTTTTCTGACATCTAAAGATTTTTCATAAAAGAAATATTCTTTGTTACAGATAAAAGGTTAGGTTGTCTAAGCTGTCCTGTCCTACTTTGACTGATGGCAAAATCCATATGCTTAAGCGCACTTACAAATGAAAGATTGGCTCTTCTTTCCCTGGTTGTGATGTTCTGGGTATCTCTGCAGCTATTACTAGCTAAAAAAAATTTAAAGTTGTTCTTTGCAATGTTCACTCTGTTTCCTGGGGTGCTGTTGGCCTGTGAACTGGAGAGGAGGACAACAATGAAAATCAGGAGCCTCGTTTTCCACTGCCTTGAACCTTGTGCAATCATCTACTGCTCTGCAAAGGGCTACCAGCCCAGAATGGAAGTCTTTTGCACCTTCTGTGTGCAGGCATAGGTCACTGCACAGGATTCAAAGCAGTGACGAACCAGGCCAAGTCTTAAGCCATTTTTACAGCAGCATGCAGTTCAGGTTTTTACAAAGGGGCAAGTAACAGTGCTTGTTTAATACCCAGACTGCAAATCCCTTCAACAATAATTACGAAAAGCCCAAAACATAAAAACTTGTTTTTTTACAGTTGGCCCATTTTAATATTGAAAGACCAGTTTAAAAAAAAAAAAAAAAAGAAAAAGAGAAAAAAAGAGGACTTTACTTTCTTAGAGAGCAGAGACTCCATGTTCTTGAACCTATACTCAGTACCCAAAATAGATTCTGTAGGGTCATAAACATCCCAAATAGCACCAGGTGCATTCTGGAGGTACTTCAGGCCCCAGAATAAAAGTAAATTGCCTCAAAAGCCACATAGAATCATAGAATCATAGAATATCAGAGTTGGAAGGGACCTCAAGAGGTCATCTAGTCCAACCCCCTGCTCAAAGCAGGACCAATTCCCAGCTAAATCATCACAGCCAGGGCTTTGTCAAGCCGGGCCTTAAAAACCTCCAAGGAAGGAGACTCCACCACCTCCCTAGGTAACGCATTCCAGTGTTTCACCACCCTCCTAGTGAAATAGTTTTTCCTGATATCCAACCTGGACCTCCCCCACTGCAACTTGAGACCATTGCTCCTTGTTCTGTCATCTGCCACCACTGAGAACAGCCGAGCTCCATCCTCTTTGGAACCCCCCTTCAGGTAGTTGAAGGCTGCTATCAAATCCCCCCTCATTCTTCTCTTCTGGAGACTAAACAATCCCAGTTCTCTCAGCCTCTCCTCATAAGTCATGTGCTCCAGACCCCTAATCATTTTTGTTGCCCTCCGCTGGACTCTTTCCAATTTTTCCACATCCTTCTTGTAGTGTGGGGCCCAAAACTGGACACAGTATTCCAGATGAGGCCTCACCAATGTCGAATAAAGGGGAACGATCACGTTCCTCGATCTGCTGGCAATGCCCCTACTTATACAGCCCAAAATGCCGTTAGCCTTCTTGGCAACAAGAGCACACTGTTGACTCATATCCAGCTTCTCGTCCACTGTGACCCCTAGGTCCTTTTCAGCAGAACTGCTACCTAGCCATTCGGTCCCTAGTCTGTAGCAGTGCATGGGATTCTTCCGTCCTAAGTGCAGGACTCTGCACTTGTCCTTGTTGAACCTCATCAGGTTTTTTTCTGCCCAATCCTCTAATTTGTCTAGGTCCCTCTGTATCCGATCCCTACCCTCTAGTGTATCTACCACGCCTCCTAGTTTAGTGTCATCTGCAAACTTGCTGAGAGTGCAGTCCACACCATCCTCCAGATCATTAATAAAGATATTAAACAAAACCGGCCCCAGGACCGACCCTTGGGGCACTCCACTTGAAACCGGCTGCCAACTAGACATGGAGCCATTGATCACTACCCGTTGAGCCCGACGATCTAGCCAGCTTTCTATCCACCTTACAGTCCATTCATCCAGCCCATACTTCTTTAACTTGCTGGCAAGAATACTGTGGGAGACCGTATCAAAAGCTTTGCTAAAGTCAAGAAATAACACATCCACTGCTTTCCCCTCATCCACAGAGCCAGTTATCTCATCATAGAAGGCAATTAGGTTAGTCAGGCACGACTTCCCCTTCGTGAATCCATGCTGACTGTTCCTGATCACTTTCCTCTCCTCTAAATGTTTCATAATTGATTCCTTGAGGACCTGCTCCATGATTTTTCCAGGGACTGAGGTGAGGCTGACTGGCCTGTAGTTCCCCGGATCCTCCTTCTTCCCTTTTTTAAAGATGGGCACTACATTAGCCTTTTTCCAGTCATCTGGGACCTCCCCCGATCGCCATGAGTTTTCAAAAATAATGGCTAATGGCTTTGCAATCTCACCCGCCAACTCTTTTAGCACCCTCGGATGCAGCGCATCCGGCCCCATGGACTTGTGCACGTCCAGTTTTTCTAAATAGTCCCGAACCACTTCTTTCTCCACAGAGGGTTGGTCACCTTCTCCCCATGCTGTACTGCCCAGTGCAGCAATCTGGGAGCTGACCTTGTGCGTGAAGACAGAGGCAAAAAAATCATTGAGTACATTAGCTTTTTCCACATCCTCTGTCACTAGGTTGCCTCCCTCATTCAGTAAGGGGCCCACACTTTCCTTGATTTTCTTCTTGTTGCTAACATACCTGAAGAAACCCTTCTTGTTACTCTTAACATCTCTTGTTAACTGCAACTCCAAGTGTGATTTGGCCTTCCTGATTTCACTCCTGCACGCCTGAGCAATATTTTTATACTCCTCCCTGGTCATTTGTCCAATCTTCCACTTCTTAGGCCTTGTCTACACTACGAGAGTAGTTCGATTTTACTTAAATAGAATATTTGGAATCGATATTGCAAAGTCGAACGTGTGTGTCCACACTAAGGACAGTAATTCGACTTTGTGAGTCCACACTAACGGGGAAAGCGTCGACATTGGAAGCGGTGCACTGAGGGCAGCTATCCCACAGTTCCCGGAGTCCCCGCCGCCCATTGGAATTCTGGGTGGAGCCGCAAATGCCTTCTGGGTAAAAAAAAAAAGGGGCCAGGGTGCTTTTGGGTAACTGTCGTCATCCGTCCATCACTCCCGCCCTCCCTCCCTCCCTGAAAGCGCCGGCGGGAAATCATTTCGCGCACTTTTCAAGTCATTGACAGCGCGGACGCCACAGCACGGTTGCAGCGGGCTCCATGCTCACAATCGCTGCAGTTGTGGCCGCTCTCAACGCCTCGCAGCTTATCATACAGGTTGCCCTGAGGCAGATGCAGAAAAGTCAGGCGAGGAGGCTACGTCAACGCGGTGATGGCCTGAAGTCTGAGAGTAGCACAGACCTCTCAGAAAGCAGGGGACCCAGCGCCGAGGACATCACGGTGGCAATGGGTCATGTTGATGCTGTGAAACGGCGATTCTGGGCACGGGAAACAAGCACTGAGTGGTGGGACCGCATAGTGCTGCAGGTCTGGGATGAATCACAGTGGCTGCGAAACTTCCGCATGCGGAAGGGAACTTTCCTTGAACTTTGTGAGTTGCTGTCCCCTGCCCTGAAGCGCAATGACACCCGGATGCGACCAGCCCTGACTGTCCAGAAGCGAGTGGCCATAGCCCTCTGGAAGCTTGCAACGCCTGACAGCTACCGGTCAGTCGCGAGCCAGTTTGGGGTGGGCAAATCTACCGTGGGGGTTGTTGTGATGCAAGTAGCCAAGGCAATCGTTGATGTACTGCTGCCAAAGGTAGTGACCCTGGGAAACTTGGAGGCGATCATAAATGGCTTCGCAGCGATGGGATTCCCAAACTGCGGTGGGGCCATAGATGGAACTCACATCCCTATCCTGGCACCGGACCACCAGGCCAGCCAGTACATTAACAGAAAGGGCTACTTTTCCATGGTGCTGCAAGCACTGGTGGACCACAGGGGACGTTTTACCAACATCAATGTCGGATGGCCGGGCAAGGTTCATGACGCTCGTGTTTTCAGGAACTCTGGTCTGTTTAGACGGCTGCAGCAAGGTATTTACTTCCCGGACCACAAAATAACTGTTGGGGATGTGGAGATGCCTATAGTCATCCTCGGGGACCCAGCCTACCCGCTAATGCCCTGGCTCATGAAGCCCTATACAGGTGCCCTGGACACTGAAAAAGAACTCTTCAACTACCGGCTGAGCAAGTGCAGAATGGTGGTGGAGTGTGCTTTTGGACGTCTCAAGGGGAGATGGAGAAGCTTGCTGACTCGCTGTGATCTCAGCGAAACCAATATCCCCATTGTTATAGCAGCTTGCTGTGTGCTCCACAATCTCTGTGAGAGCAAGGGGGAGACCTTTATGGCGGGGTGGGAGGTTGAGGAAATTAGCCTGGCTGCTGATTACTCACAGCCAGACAGCCGGGCGATTAGAAGAGACCAGCGGGAAGCGCTGTGCATCCGGGAGGCTTTGAAAGCAAAGTTCCTGAGTGAGCAGGGTAACCTGTGACTTTCTAATTTTGTGTACAGAGAAGCCTTCACCCCACTTCCAACACACGTTTCAAAATAAAAATAGTTCTACTTTGTTAAAGCACACCGTTTTCTTTAATACTGTTTTCGCGGGAATTTTTTAAAACTGGGACGCAGACTGTGGTGCGGAGCGGGTGTAGTGTAGTCGCGCGAATGCAGCTTCTAAACTCAAGGACTGACAGGCTCCGCTGCGGTGGGATGGTTCTTTCAACGGAGCCTGTCACCCCTCCTGATACGGACTGTGTGTATGGGGGGTCTATGTGAGTTTGTGGCAGGGGTGGGACGGTTACAGATCCCCTGCTGTGTGGCTCTGTGATCCTGCCTAAGGACCGCCGCTTAAGATCTCTAACTGCCCTCCCCTGACACAAAGTCACAGAGCAACCCACCCCCCACCACATAACATGAAAAGAACCTCCCAGACTAACCAGGGTAAGTAGTCACTGCATCACTGCACTATGTATGTGCCCTGCTGCTGTGCCTGCCCCCGACTATGTACCCTGCCAAAGGTGACTGTCCTGTCCAATTACCAACCCCCTTTCCCCCCCCTCCTCCAAAAGAACATGATGGAAACAGTAGTTAACAGAAACATATTTTTTATTATCAACTACACATGGGACTGGGAAGTGAAACTTGGACGGGGGCTTGTGTCAGGCGGGAAGGAAAGAACTTGTCAAACTTTGGGGAATGAGAGCCTTCTGCTGCTCGAGCTCTCTGCAGGGGTGGAGTGAGAGTTAGCAGGGACTCTGCCGCCTCTCCTTCTGTGCACTTTGGGTGAAGGGAGTATGGGACTTGGTGGCGGGGGAGGGCGGTTAGAGATGGACTGCAGCGGGGCTCTGTCCTCCTGCCTCCGTTCCTGCAGAACATCCACAAGGCGCCGGAGCGTGTCCGTTTGCTCCCTCAGTAGTCCAAGCAGGGTTTGAGTCGCCTGCTGGTCTTCCTGACGCCACCTCTCCTCCCGATCCATGTTGGCTTGGTGCATTTGGGACAAGTTCTCCCGCCACTGGGTCTGCTGTGCTGCCTGGGCTCGGGAGCAGGCTATAAGCTCTGAGAACATGTCCTCCCGTGTCCTCTTCTTCTTATGCCTAATCCTCCCTAGCCTCTGGGAGTGTGATGACAGGCTAGGTTGTGAGACAGTCGCAGATGGGGCTGTGGGAATGGGAAAAAGGGAGTGAATTCCTCAGAAAGATAAATGTAGTTGTGAACAAAGAACATAGTCTTTCTCTGTGAACAGGACCATGCACAGCACCTATCACATGCGCACTCAGCACAAGGTCGAATTCTCGGCCTTCGCATTCAGTGTCTGGGGTTTTGCAGAGCACTTTTGAGAACCCTGTCAGGACAACGGAATTGCTCTTGCACGCAGACATGGTAAGCCGTAGATTCGTGGCAGCTTAAAACTTTAATATTAGCAATGGCCTCATTTCACATTGAAATCAATGTCGGTCCCTGCTGCCAGCAATCCGGCAAGCAGGAAGTCTGCTCCTGTCCCACACCCTCGCGGCTGTCCCCGGGAACGATCCCTTTCGGCTGACCCTCTCCCGCCTCCACCGCGTGGCTGCAAACCAGCAGTTACAGTTCTGTAAAGGAACGGTAAAGCAGTCCCAACACTAACATTCCCCTACCTCATTCAAAGCAGGTCATCATGAGCGACATCACCCTCATGAGGATCTCTGAGAGCGACAGACAGAGAATGCTCCGGGAAAGCCTTCAAAGACCAGGGCCGTATGCCGCCATGCTGTGCCAAGCAATGATTCCGGAGTACTTGCTAGTCTCGTGGCGCGGCAACGTGTCCTACTACGGAGGACCCAATAAGGCCGCTCTCCCCAAGAACCTAATGCAGCGGATTTCAAATTACCTGCAGGAGAGCTTCCTTGAGATGTCCCAGGAGGATTTCTGCTCCATCCCCGGACATATAGACCGCATCTTACTGTAGCTGCAGTAGCAGGGACTAAACAGTAGAGCGGCTTGGGCAGGACAATCATGCAAAACCGGACATTGCTAGATTTTTTTCAAATAGTTGCACTGCCCATGACTGAACCGTTAAGTTAATCAAACTAATCATGAGAAACCCATTTTTTAAATTGTTAATAATCATGTTCTGTTACAAATAAATGTTTAGATGTTTACAACACTTACTGGATGATCCTTCACCAGATTCTGTGTCCGGGGTAACGGCTGGGGAGGGTTGGTAGGGGATCTCTGTAAGGGTGATGAAGAGATCCTGGCTGTCGGGGAAATCAGCGTTGTGAGCGCTGTCGACTGCCTCGTCCTCCTCATCTCCTTCCTCATCTTCCCCGTCCGCTAACATGTCCGAGGATCCGGCCGTGGACACTATCCCATCCTCAGAGTCCACAGTCAGTGGTGGGGTAGTGGTGGCGGCCGCACCGAGGATGGAATGCAGTGCCTCGTAGAAACGGGATGTCTGGGGATGGGATCCGGAGCGTCCGTTTGCCTCTTTGGTCTTCTGGTAGCCTTGCCTCAGCTCCTTGATTTTCACGCGGCACTGCGTTACATCCCGGCTGTATCCTCTCTCTGCCATGTCTTTAGAGATCTTCTCATAGATCTTTGCATTCCGTCTTTTGGATCGCAGCTCGGAAAGCACGGACTCATCGCCCCACACAGCGATGAGATCCAAGACTTCCCGATCAGTCCATGCTGGGGCCCTCTTTCTATTCTGAGATTGCACTGCCATCAGTGCTGGAGAGCTCTGCATCGTTGCCAGTGCTGCTGAGCTCGCCACGATGTCCAGACAGGAAATGAGATTCAAACTGGCCAGACAGGAAAAGGAATTCAAATTCAAATTTTCCCGGGGCTTTTCCTGTGTGGCAGTTCAGAACATCCGAGCTCTTACTGCTGTCCAGAGCGTCAGAGTGGTGCACTGTGGGATAGCTCCTGGAGCTATTAGCGTCGATTTCCATCCACACCTAGCCTAATTCGACATGGCCATGTCGAATTTAGCGCTACTCCCCTCGTCGGGGAGGAGTACAGAAGTCGAATTAAAGAGACCTCTATGTCGAACTAAATACCTTCGCGGTGTGGACGGGTGCAGGGTTAATTCGATGTAACGGCGCTAACTTCGACATAAACGCCTAGTGTAGACCAGGCCTTATAAGCCTCTTTTTTGCATTTAAGATCAGCAAGGATTTCACTGTTTAGCCAAGCTGGTCGCCTGCCATATTTACTATTCTTTCTACACATCGGGATGGTTTGTTCGTGCAACCTCAATAAGGATTCTTTAAAATACAGCCAGCTCTCCTGGACCCCTTTGCCCTTCATGTTATTCTCCCAGGGGATCCTGCCCATCTGTTCCCTGAGGGAGTCAAAGTCTGCTTTTCTGAAGTCCAGGGTCCGTATTCTGCTGCTCTCCTTTCTTCCTTGTGTCAGGATCCTGAACTTGACCATCTCATGGTCACTGCCTCCCAGGTTCCCATCCACTTTTGCTTCCCCTACTAGTTCTTCCCTGTTTGTGAGCAGCAGGTCAAGAAAAGCTTTGCCCCTAGTTGGTTCCTCCAGCACTTGCACCAGGAAATTGTCCCCTACACTTTCCAAAAATTTCCTGGATTGCCTGTGCACCGCTGTATTGCTCTCCCAGCAGATATCAGGGTGATTAAAGTCTCCCATGAGAACCAGGGCCTGTGATCTAGCAATTTCTGTTAGTTGCCAGAAGAAAGCCACATCTGGAGACCAAAAAGAGGATTTACGAGTCCTGCTGATGGGCAAGGAATTGGACAACCTTGAAGACATTTCTAGAGAATTTAGAAGGATGCCAGCCTCAAAACACTTAGGACAGGGGAGCCAGCAAACCAGGGAGACCAGGGCCTGTTGGAAGGAAACTGTGATTCAGAAAAGCATGGCCAGGTTCATCCAAAAGATCAGTAAAGCTCAACAACTTTTTCTGTAAACCAGGGCTGAATTTTGGGCCAGTTACTAAATCTAAAAACAGACAATTTGCCTGGTTTCATGTTCCACTCCAACAGCCATAATAGGAACTTTAATGAGCACAAGTGATCAGGACTTCTGTTTTCTATCTCAACCTAGAGATGCCACCTCCGGCAGCATAGTGTCTCCTAGCAATATGCTGAGAACTGACTTCCTGGGAAGACGATTTGCAGAATTACCCTCACCACTGTAATTTCCTGTGGAGTTTTCCCTCAAAGTCTGACCATCAGAAGGAAACATAGCTCACATCAATGCACATACAAATCCCACTTCACAAAGACGACATTATGCTTTATCATCTTTCACTTTAAATCCCCACTATAGTCACCGCACCTTAAAGGGCACCATAGCACACAATGAACTTCCATAAAGGGCCTCTCACTGACTCCTGTGTAACTCAGGTGTAATTCCACTGAAGTCAGTGGAGCTGCTCCAGAGTAAAATGTGTGTGTGAGGAGAATCAGGCCCTCAGTAATTTTCTTTGTATTTCCTCACCACTGTTTTGAAGTGGTGTTCTTAATTGACATCAGGGTTGCAAGCTTTTACAAACTGATAGGTTCACAAAATACGAGAGAGGAAAAACTGTAAGAGAATAACTACTATCAGCAGCCATTCAAGTCAAAGACAGTTCTCCAGGTAGAAAATAACAGCTTTTCCATCTTTTTTTGTTAGCAATTTTCTGCAGATAGAAATATCAAGATTAATATTGGCCTGTTATCCACAAACCCCTAATTTATTGCAGCAAGACTACTTTTCACAGGCATCTTCTCTGCACTGGGATTGTTTTACTTATTTATTATTTGCCTTGTGATCATGTTGTGGAAGCAGAGAAAGAACTGACAGGAAGGGGATGCAATGCATGACCGTTCTTTCTCTGCTTCCACAGTGTCCAGAATTGCCAGTTAGGATCAGGACTCATTATGTACAAATATATCCAGATATATAGTCCCAGTCCCAAAGAGCTTACAGTCTAGTTTAAGACAAGAGGGTGTAACAAACATCACTATCATCACTGAAAGCAGAGGGTGACTGAATGGTATACAAGAACAGATACATAAAAATGGGCCAAGCTGCGAAGAACCTTAACAGTGAGGATAACTTGAACTTGATGTGGCCACAAAGAAGAGCCACTGGAAGGATTCAAAGGTGGTGGTGATGGGGAGACAGCACCAGACCAGCTGTGTTTGAAATGGACTGAAGTGGGTGATGTGGTGTCCAGAAAGTACTCAAAACAGGAGGTGATGAGCACCTAGCTGAGAGAGTATTAGCTATACTGACAGACAGCAGTCTGGATCTGAGAGATGCTATCAAGGAAGCAACGGCAAGTTTGGGATGCATGGAGCAAGAGAGAGGGAAGAGGGAGATGCCATCAACAGTGACAGAGAAAGGTGAGGGGAAGGAAAGTTCCATGTTCGCTATGTTTGTTTCACCATCAATCTAAAACTTTCAGGAGATGTCAGAAAGATAGGCCAAGATGTAGGCCTGGATGGTGGGAATCAGATCAGCAGAGGAAAGGCAGATTTGTGAATTGCTGACAAATTTGGTAATTGAAGCTGTGTGAAATAAAAAAAAAAAAAAAAAAATCTAGAGAGGGTGAAGAGCAAGGAAAGATCTCCATGGAGGTAAGAAACAAAAGGAGGATCACCATCCACTGAAGCATCAACCACAATGGTAGGAGGATAACTAGGAGAGGATGGATTCATGAAAGCCAAAAGGACTGTAAGATTTCAAAAAGGCTGGTATGATTTAGAACTTGTTGGGAATTTTCTGATTAAATGTTTTTGATGGAAAGTGCAATTTCTTCTTCGAGTGCTTGCTCATATCCATTCCATTAGGTTCCTCCATTAGGTGTGTGCGCGCCGCGTGCACGATCGTCGGAAGATTTTCTACCCTAGCAACACCGGCGGGTCGGCTGTGGAGCCCCCTAGAGTGGCGCCCTCATGGCGCTGAATATATACCCCAGCCGACCCGGCGCCCCCTCAGTTCCTTCTTACCGCCCCTGACGGTCGTTGGAACTGTGGAGCGCGGCATAGCTGATCTCCACTCTCCCTAGCTTCATTTGTTATAGCAGTTAGATAGTTTTAGTGTTTATAGTTAAATAGTTAATAGTTGTAAAGTTGTTATATTAGTTCAGGGGATTAAGGGGGTCTCTCCCCCTTTTTTCTCCCCCGGCACCGGGACCGGGCTCATGCCCAACGCTCCCGGCTTCAAGCAGTGCGCCTCCTGCGCAAAGCCTATGCCCACGAGTGACCCGCACGACTCCTGTCTGAAGTGCCTGGGAGAGTCCCATCAAACAGATAAGTGTAAGATCTGTAAGGCCTTCAGACCTAGGACCAAGAAGGAGCGGGACTTTCGGCTCCGGCAACTCTTAATGGAGGCGGCACTGAGTCCATCCACTACTCAGGCCCCGGCACCTAGCGCCTCGGTGCGCAGTGCCCCGGCGGCGCCGGCAGCGACGACCACGCGAGCGGCGTCGGACAAGCCTCCCCGGCACCGGACCTCGTCGGCACCGCAGGTACAGCAAGTGCCTCGGCGCCGTTCGTTATCCCCAGGGCATAAAAAAGCCCATAAAACGGGGACCACCGTGCCGAAGACGCCGGCTCCCCCAGTGCCGGGGGTAGAGCCGCGTCCGCCGGTGGAGCACCGGAAACAGGTGCCTCCAGCACCGTCGACTCCGGCGCCGAAGCCGTTGAGTCCGGTGCGGACAACGTCTCCACCGAGACCGGCGGTGATTCAGTGCCTCCCGTCGACTCCTGAGACCTTCGAGGCGGCGAGAGACTTGATAGCTCTCACGGAGCCGGCACCGCCCCAACCACCGGCACCGACTGCACCGTTGACTCGCCCGGTACAGTCAAGAGGGAAACCTGCCTTGATGCGCCCTCCATCACAAGGGCTGGAACCTCGGCGCCGATCCAGGTCCCGAAGCAGGTCCCCACGCCGCTCGCAGTCCCGGCACCGAACGTCTCGGCACCGGTCGTACTCGCGGCCAAGATCATCTTCGCGGCACCGCTCGACGTCTCGGCACCGATATGATCGTCGGCACCGATCAACGTCGAGACGCAGTTCTCGGCACCGCTACGGTCGACGCTCGACGTCGAGAGGCCGCTCCCGGCACCGGGCATACTCCAGGTCCTCGTCGAGGTCCAGATCCGACTCCCGGCACCGACGAGGTCATCGGCACCGGTCACGGTCCCGGCACCGGTCGCCGGCACCGCGTGGAGATAGAAGATCTCCGGACCGGCACCGTGCGGCACCGCAGCCCACGGGATTGGTCCCGACTCTCTCGGCACCGCCATGGCCATCGAGATCGGTGTCTCGCTCCTCAGAGGACCTGTCGAGATCGGCATACCCTCCTCAGGGGCAAGCCGAGGAACAGGACTTGGGCCATTGGCAGGGGATGCCGGAGGACCATTCCCATGGCCCATCTCACTGGTCGTTTTGGACCCCGTGGGCGTACCACCAGGAGCAAGGGGCTCCAATTCCCTCGACCTCTCGCTCGGGTCACTCCGTGAGAAGGGCCCCGGAGTCCACCATCTCTCGGCCTCCGCCAGGGGACACGGAGGCTTCCGTGTCCGTCGCACCTGACGCCCTGGACCCAGACGCGGGTGATGCTCCAGCCCGGGAACAGGGAGACCAGGACCGGCCCTTGGATCCGGTTCCACCGGAGGCATCTTCCTCTTCTTCGCCAGACGAGGCAGTGGCGGGCACATCCTGCACAGGCCCTCCTCCGATAGATCTTCGGGCTCACCAGGATCTTCTGCGCAGGATGGCCCGTAATATGGACCTGCAAGCGGAGGAGGTAGTGGAGGTACACGACCCGATCGTGAACATCCTTGGAGCGGATGCCCCATCGAGGGTAGCGTTACCCCTGATCCGCACGATACAATCAAATGCGGATACGATATGGCAAACCCCTGCCTCTATTCCACCCACAGCGAGAGGGGTGGAAAGAAAGTACTTTGTCCCGTCAAAGGACTATGGGTACTTGTACACCCACCCACAACCGTGTTCCCTGGTGGTGGCATCAGTGAACGCACGGGAGCGCCACGGACAGCAGGCGGCAGCGCCTAAATCAAAAGAGGCCAAGCGCCTTGATTTGTTTGGCCGTAAGATTTACTCAGCCGGTGGGCTGCAACTCAGAGCGGCAAATCAACAGGCGCTCCTGAGCCGTTACAATTTTAACTCCTGGAACTCTATGGGGAAGTTCAAGGAGTTGATTCCCCAAGAGTCCAGGGAAGAGTTTGGGGCCATGGTAGAGGAGGGTAAGAAGGTGGCTCGGACCTCCCTACAGGCCTCCTTGGACATAGCGGACTCGGCTGCGAGGACCATGGCCTCGGGTATCGCTATGCGGAGGATCTCCTGGCTTCAGGTTTCGGGTTTGCCTCCGGAGCTGCAGCAAACCCTACAGGATCTCCCCTTCGAAGGGCATGGATTGTTCTCGGACAAGACGGACTCTCGCCTACAGAGCCTCAAGGACTCGAGAACAATCATGCGCTCCCTCGGGATGCATGTTGTGGGCCCTCAGCGCAGGCCATTTAGGCCGCAGCCTCAGCGCTTCTACCCCCCCCCCGCCTCGACAGAGACAAGACTCGGCCCGGAGGCGAGGACGAGGTGGTAGGAGAAGGTGGACCGGCCCTCAACCTGGTCAGAACCAAGGGCCACCAAGACCACCTTCAGGTCATAGACAGAACTTTTGAAGGTGCGGTCGAGGACGGCGCCCCAGTCATTCCCCAGGATCCAGCCCCCTCCTTTCGGGATCGTCTCTCCCACTTCCACCGTGCTTGGTCCCTTATAACTTCGGACCGTTGGGTCCTCCGCACGGTGGGGAGGGGATACGCTATCCAGTTTTCTTCTATCCCCCCCTCCTCCCCCCCTTCCCCGTCCCTCTTCAGGGACCCTTCTCACGAGCAACTTCTTATACAGGAGGTTTCTACGCTCCTGGCCATGGGGGCCATAGAGGAGGTTCCGATAGAGTTAAGGGGCAGGGGATTTTATTCCCGTTACTTCCTGATCCCCAAGTCCAAAGGAGGTCTGCGACCCATCTTGGACTTGCGCGGACTCAACAAATTCGTAGTAAAGTTGAAGTTCCGCATGGTCTCTTTGGGGGCCATTATCCCTTCCCTCGATCCTGGAGACTGGTTCGCCGCCCTCGACATGAAAGACGCATACTTTCACGTTGCAATCTACCCGCCTCACAGACGCTTCCTGCGATTCGTGGTAAACACGGTGCACTACCAATTTGCAGTCCTTCCCTTCGGCCTATCCTCGGCCCCAAGGGTGTTCACGAAATGTATGGCGGTCGTGGCAGCGTACCTTCGTCGGCAAGGGATACAGGTGTTCCCGTACCTAGACGACTGGCTGGTGCGCGGTCGCACCAAGGAGCAAGTTCAAGCTCACGTCCACAGAATAGTGCACACATTCAACGAGTTGGGCATCCTACTCAACAAGGACAAATCCACTCTAGAACCTACCCAGAGAATAGAATTCATCGGCGCAGTTCTAGACTCCAGACGTGCACAAGCCATCCTGCCAGACAACCGCTTTGGCACCATCACGAACCTCATTCAAGGGCTCAAGGCCTTCCCAACTACCACGGTGAGGTCGTGCCTTACCCTGCTGGGTCACATGGCTTCCTGCACGTACGTAACCAGGCATGCCAGACTTCGGCTTCGCCCACTTCAAACCTGGGTGTCATCAATATACCGTCCACATCGGGACAGCCTGAACATGGTAGTCACGGTCCCGAACTCGGTCCTGGCCTCCCTCACCTGGTGGCTAGATCACAATGTGGTCTGCGAGGGGATGCCATTTCACGCCCCACAACCCTCTCTGCACCTGGTCACAGACGCGTCATCTCTGGGTTGGGGCGCCCATCTCAACGAACACCATACCCAGGGCCTGTGGACTACACCCCAGCTAGCCCTGCATATCAATGTTCGGGAACTGATGGCGGTACGCCTGGCGTGCCAGGCATTCCTCAATCTCCTACGTGGCCGCTGTGTGCTGGTTCTCATCGACAACACCACGGCCATGTTTTACATCAACAAGCAAGGAGGAGCACGTTCGTCAATTCTATGCCAAGAGGCCATTCGCCTGTGGGACTTCTGCATCGCCCACTCGATCCATCTCACGGCATCGTTCCTCCCTGGAGTCCAGAACACTCTAGCGGACCGACTCAGCAGGTCCTTCCAAACGCACGAGTGGTCTATCCGTCCGGACATCATACATTCCGTCTTCCAGAAGTGGGGGTTTCCCCAGATAGACCTGTTTGCATCCCGAGACAACAGGAAGTGCCACATGTTCTGCTCCCTACAAGGTCGAGCTCCGGGCTCCCTCTCGGATGCGTTTCTCCTTCCCTGGAAAGATCACCTGTTTTATGCCTTCCCTCCGTTTCCTCTGGTCCACAAGGTACTGCTCAAATTGCGCAGAGACCAGGCACAGGTAATTCTGATCGCTCCAGCGTGGCCGAGACAACATTGGTACACCACACTGTTGGAGCTCTCGGTTCAGACACCGATCACACTTCCATTATGTCCGGATCTCATATCTCAGGACCACGGTCGGCTGCGTCACCCCGACCTGCAATCACTCCACCTCACAGCGTGGCTGCTCCATGGTTCACCCAGGCAGAGCGGCAATGCTCGCACTCTGTCCAACAGATTCTGCTGAGCAGTAGAAAACCCTCAACACGGACCACGTACCTGGCCAAGTGGAAACGGTTCTCCTGTTGGTGCGAACAACGAGCCACGCCCCCGTTGCAGGCACCCATTCCTCTCATATTGGAATATCTCCTCTCCCTAAAACAGCAAGGGTTGGCGATATCTTCAATCAGAGTTCACCTGGCTGCTATATCAGCCTTTCACCCGGGGGAACTCGCGTCCTCGGTATTCTCTAACCCGATGGTCGTTAGATTCCTCAAGGGCTTAGACCGGACGTACCCACAACAGCGTCAGCCCGTCCCGACGTGGGACCTCAACCTGGTTCTCTCCAAGCTCACAGGTCCTCCATTCGAACCACTAGCCACCTGTTCACTCTTGTACCTATCCTGGAAGACAGCCTTCCTCGTAGCCATCACCTCAGCAAGGCGAGTTTCTGAACTCAGGGCGCTTACATCCGAGCCCCCTTACACAGTTTTCCATAAGGATAAAGTGCAGCTTCGCCCACATCCTGCCTTTCTCCCCAAGGTGGTTTCTCCATTTCATATCAACCAGGACATATTTCTCCCGGTCTTTTATCCCAAACCACATGCCACTCGCCAGGATCAACGTTTGCATTCCCTGGACGTACGAAGGGCCCTGGCCTTCTATATTGACCGCACAAAGCACTTTAGAAAGACGACGCAACTCTTCGTTGCAGTGGCCGACCGAATGAAAGGCTCACCGGTCTCCTCACAACGCCTATCCTCCTGGATTACGTCTTGCATCCGGACTTGCTATGACCTGGCAGGTGTCTCAGCACCGCACCTCACCGCTCACTCCACGAGGGCCCAAGCCTCCTCGACTGCTTTCCTGGCACATGTTCCGATACAGGACATTTGTAGAGCGGCGGTTTGGTCATCAGTCCACACGTTTACAGCTCACTATGCACTAGTGCAACAGTCCAGGGACGATGCTGCATTCGGGTCAGCGGTTTTGCACACAGCAATGTCTCACTCCGACCCCACCACCTAAGTTGGGCTTGGGAGTCACCTAATGGAATGGATATGAGCAAGCACTCGAAGAAGAAAAGACGGTTACTCACCGTTGTAACTGTTGTTCTTCGAGATGTGTTGCTCATATCCATTCCAAACCCGCCCCCCGTCCCCACTGTCGGAGTAGCCGGCAAGAAGGAACTGAGGGGGCGCCGGGTCGGCTGGGGTATATATTCAGCGCCATGAGGGCGCCACTCTAGGGGGCTCCACAGCCGACCCGCCGGTGTTGCTAGGGTAGAAAATCTTCCGACGATCGTGCACGCGGCGCGCACACACCTAATGGAGGAACCTAATGGAATGGATATGAGCAACACATCTCGAAGAACAACAGTTACAACGGTGAGTAACCGTCTTTTCTACTACATGGAATTTTGTGGGGGCAAATTCTGATTTTACTAAGCAACAGAGGGTCCTGTGGCACCTTTGAGACTAACAGAAGTATTGGGAGCATAAGCTTTCGTGGGTAAGAAGCATCTGAAGAAGTGAGGTTCTTACCCACGAAAGCTTATGCTCCCAATACTTCTGTTAGTCTCAAAGGTGCCACAGGACCCTCTGTTGCTTTTTACAGATTCAGACTAACACGGCTACCCCTCTGATTTTACTGAAATTTTTCATTTTCCATTAGTAAAAGCAAAGCAAAGTTTCATTCTGAGTAAGTTTGATCCAGATCAAAATATTTCTTTGTTTAACTGAAGCAAATCTTTGTTACAAGTCAACATTAAACTGCATCTACTTATGCTTCTGCAGTGTTTCATGGGAGCTATAGTTTGGGTTTTTCATTCCACATTTGCTTCTCTGGGGCAGGCTCCTGGCCTAGACAACATCTTTCATGATGCACTGCAGCCTCCCCTTTAACTAAACAATGTGGTGCATCATGGGAGATGTAGTCCAGCCAAGGAACCTTGCCCACAGGCAGATGCAACTGAAAGCTGAACGCTCACAAGACATTGTTTTGATTTGATTCAGCACACCAAAATACAAATTTCAGTTCACGATTGTCAAAGTGTTCCAATCAAAAGTGTCAAAACAAAAAAGTCTGGCATTTCCAAATAGGATTTTTTTGGAAATGTTCATTCCATAAATATGTTGATAGTTTTGACTTTTTGCACCACTTCAGAATGAAAACAAATAGTAAAGCATCGGAATTTCCTGTGGATGGAAATTCAGATTTTTGCTCAGCTCTAGAATGCTTAATTGTATCAAAAGCAGAAAAGTGAAGGAGGATGAGAAGGTGTCCTGAGATCTCACCATAAAATGGTCATTAAGGATCTTAGTGAGAATAAGTTCATTGGAGTAGAGATGGCAGAAATCAGACCAGAGGGGATCCAGGATGGAGTTGGAGGAGAACCTGAAACAGCAGTTGTAGGCAGTACACTTGAGAACAGAGATGAAGGGAAGACAGGATATAGGGTGCTAGCTGACGAGGCAGGCGGGGTTAAGAGAATGGGTTGTTTTAGGAAGGAAGAGTCCAGATAATGTTTTTATTGTGAGTGGGAGGAATTAGAGTCTATATAAAAATATAAAGCAAAAATACTTTACGTACAGGAACTCTATGTTAGGGTTTTTGGACTACCCACTCTCCTGAGGGAGTTGGGGGAAGAAGACTACAGTATAGTAAAGTGTCCCTCTAGCTCTGTACGTTACCACTTGCGGTATTAGCAGAGCAATCCTTTTCATATCCTTCAAAGTTTGATTTTATTCACTGAACATTATCAGTGATCCCCTGAGTTCTAATTTATATCCTATTACAGTAGTACAGGGGAATTAAATTAACAGATGCCAAGCCAATTGCCCAAGAAGTTTTACCAAAGTAGTCTTTGAAATTTAGTACGAGTGGAACATGTATGCAAAGGGAGAAAAAAAATAGTGATATTAAAATTTCTTTTAAAAGCTGTAGCAGGTTTACAAATTCATGTATTCCACTCTAGTTTGGCAGTAGCTTAGGTCCCTAAACACAAAGTATTTGTTCTTCTTGTGAGTGAAAATTGGTAAAAATATACATTTTAAAGCAAGCTATGCACCTAAATCCAAATTTCCCCCGTTCATAAAAATCTTAAACCTAGATGAAAAATATCCCTCAACTTCCAGTTGTGTTTCTCATGAGAGCACAGGTCTCAGAAAGAAAGGATCTCAGTTTAGCTCTGATCTCTCAATCAAAATTGGAACAGCTTGATTTTGATTTTTTTTTTTTTTTAAATGCCAACAGGCACTCTCACTCCAAGCAGAAACTGCATTTTAAATTCACATCTGAGTTTTGCTTTTTATCATACACTTTAGATTGATATTTACAGGAACAGATTCCTGAGCAATATGAAAGACCACTAGTGAAGTAGGAATGCTACTGTAACCCAAACCACTGGAGGATAAACTAGAAGTTCCTACATTTGTTTTTGAAAACATCGTACGCCCATGGAGAACTCCTACTTTATTCCCTGAATTATTAAATGCACTTAATCAAGAACAATAATACAATAAATGCATCCCTTGGAAAAGAAAGTGGAATATTGATGATGGGAGCTTCACTGATGCAATGGCCAGTGAGCTGGCCCATAGGCTTACATGATTGGAGAAACTGAGGCAGAAACCGGGTCTGATGCCAGGTATAGGGTGATCTTTTTCACAATATATTTGAGTTTCACTTTGTGTTTTGGGTTCAAACGAATTTTCAAAGCAAATCTGATACTGAATTGTTTTAACGTCTGTGTGTGTGTGTGTATCAAAACCACACAAAAACTGTGGGTGAAGTCACACTAGGGGAAAAAAAAATTTGGTGGGCTTTAACCACATGTTATCTGAACTCACATGGCTTCAATGCAAAACCCCACAGCTAAGAACCCACTGTTCCCCAAACTAGTTTATTAAGAGAGCCTAAGTGTCTTTTCCTCATCCAAGCTGCATTCTCCACCATTGTACAGATCAGCAGGAAAGGCAATGCATATCACAAGACTCCAGTCACACTGCTTTATATTACGGAGTTCAGGCTTACCTTGAAGACGGATACAGAGCATATGTAAGGAATATAAAACGGCCAGGACAAAACTAAATAGAAAGGACAAGACAATAGAAGTGAGCCACTAGAGTGTTTTTTTTTTTTTTTTTTTTTTTTTTATAAAATTACAATTTACACTAGAAGTCAGGAAATCCCATTAAGAGAGGCATTTATGATAATAAATGCTTCGGTGGTTGCCACTATTAACATCATTATAAGAGTTAATTATCTGTATACATCATATTCACTGAAGGTTTTGCGATCTCTAAACCATGGCCCCATCCATGAAGTTGAGATCCAGATCCAAAATTCCTCGAGTGCTGAGCAGCCACCCTCTGAGCGTACGCCTACTAGCAACTAGACACCCGCGGCTGGCCTGGCCTGCTAGCCGGCTCAGGCTGTTTCATTGCTGAGTAGGCTTCCAGGCTTGGGATGGAGCCCAGACTCTAGGACCCTGTGAGGTGGGAGAGTCCCAGAGCTTGGGCTCCAGAAATCTACACAGCAATGAAACAGCCCCACGAGCCCAAGTGAGCTGGCACACGCTAGCCCCAGGTTTTTCTTTGCTGTGAAGACATACCCAGGTGTCAATAATGATGGTCATTAATGTCATTTCAGCAACATCCTTGTTCTCCAAAGGCAAGTGTAAGTTACCCTCCTCCCCCTTTTCAAAAGAGCCACTCTCTTGAATGACCTGTAGAATAGTTTTGTCAGAAGCTCCAGAAGAGGCCACCAGTATTTCTCTGACATTCAGAGGAAAGGTTGTTGCAGCTTTTCTTGATATGAGCAGATGCAGCCTTTGAACTATCCTTTTGATCTTTGCTTCACTGTAGCACATAGTGTGACCAGAGGAGATGAAGAAAATATCGGGACACGGGGGTGGGGGAACAAAAACAAAAAACACTGAGTGCTGCCGGCCGGCCGAGAGCAAGTTAAAAAAAAAAAAAAAAAAAAAAAAAGAGCCGGCACAAAATAATTGGGACAAAAATTGCATCCTGACCAGAGATTGGTCGGGACGCGGACAAACAGCTCAAAAGCGGGACGGTCCCAATTTTAAATCGGGATGTCTGGTCACCCTAGTAGCACAGAAAGCTATTGATAGTTACAAAGTTAGTTTCCTGAGCAATATGAAGAATGGTCTGATTTAGTATGGCCAATGGTCCATCCAGTCCAGTATCCTGTCTTCCAACAGTGGCTGGTGCCAGTTACTTCAGAAGGAATGAGGGAAGAAGATGAAGAGAAATTGATAGGTGTGCGAGGAGCTTCAGGGAAGGAAAAGGCTGCCTTGACTAAAACACTGGCCACACAGTCTATGCCTAAATGCTGTGGGGAATAAGGGGAAAGTTTTTTTTTTATTTATTTATATCTATATCTATATATAGGCCTAGTAGAATTTGATTTTTATAATTTCAGAAGATATCAATGCTCATTTAAACATTTTTTTCAATTTTTAATTAAAGTACACTTTCACAGTTGAGCAAAATTATGGGTTTTAAGCATTTTGTTTTTATCAATTTAAAATGTTCACAGTTTCAGGAAATTATGGATGGGGGGGTCAGACAAGAGGGGGGTTATTCACAGACATTGATTTCAAAAAATCCAAACTTTAGAGCAGTTAAAACAAGTTATCAACATCACATCAAAATATACAATGTAAATATCCTGAAATCTAACTCACTCAAGGAGCATTTTTCTTACTTTGCCAAACTGCAAATTTTGATTTTTATTAATGGAAATATTTTTTCAGTTTGCATATGTACAGTGAAGGCAACGCTTACCAACATTTACTGATTTTAATTATATATACACACATACATATACACACACACACGACAGATTTCAATAATCAAACAATATAAATATATTGTAACTGGAGTCTACTTTCCTATATTGTTTCATTTTACAATGCAGATAAAAGAAATGGTGTGTTTTGTTTTAGCTAAGACACAAATAATGCTAACATCTTGAGGCGATGTATTCACAATCAAATGCTTTCTGACATCTCATTTGTCTGTTTTACCATAAAATTGACTTTTGCATGATTAATTATGAAAAATAAACCTAAAATGCTTTTATGCATCTTTACTTTGCAGCCAAGGTCAAACTTTGTTTTGCAATCCAGAAAGGTGCTACCAATAAATTAGCATGTCCAAAGATCTTTTGCAAGTAACTTTGAATTGGGGGGCTCTTCTAGGAGTTTATGAAGCTATGCCTTCTATTATGTCATTGCAAGCTTATGGTCACATCCAGTCTACATGCCTCATTTTATATCGCAATAGCATATAAAAGCTTGTGAGGGGGATCAGCTCACCGCCAGCACCAACTCGTGGTTGGATGTGGCTTGGCATCTCTCTCTCTCCCCCTTCCTCCCCCTCTCCCTTCCTCCTGGGGTCTGCTGCCACTGGTTGCTTGGCCTCTGTGATGGCCGGCCTCTTCCTGTGACTTTGCCCTCTGGCCAGGTCCATAGGTGCAGGAACTAGGGCTGTGGGGGCTGCTGTAGCACCTCCCAGGTTTTGCACAGGGCCCCAGCTGCTGCCCCCCCTACCCCTATCTGGGTCTCCCCCTCCCGGAGACATGGCTGTGCTCCCAGCCCCAACTCTGGAGGGGGGCACAGAGAAGGGTAAGGTGACTAGTTTTCAGCACCCCCACTATACAAAAAAATAAAATAAAAAAGTGTTCCAGCGCTACTGGCCAGGTCATTTAAAAAAAGTCACCCCTCCAGGGTAGTTTGTAAACAAAAAGCAAGGGGAGGTAACACAATACACCAAGTTAGTAAGACAGCAAGGAATGATTCCTATTCAGGGTGATTCAGGATCAGGCCCTCCCTTCCCTCAGGCAGTGGTTGTCAAGAAAGCTCCTGCCTTTCTTTAGGAGTTGAGGGTTGGAGATCTGTTCCCTTTCTTGGTGTCCCCTCCAGTGAGCTGTTTTGCTCCCTTTTCTACTCCTGGGGAAATTCTGTGCCAAAAAATTAAAAATTCTATGCACAATATTTTAAAATTCTGCAAATTTTGTCAAAATCATACAATATAATCATGCCAGTTTCAATTATTAGTAATTTATTTCAAAATATCTGTCCGCAAGTATGTCTAACAATAGAGACAACAAAAAGACTCAGGTTTTTTTTGACAAATAGATTCCTTACAAGGCATATTAATACAGAACACTGAGTAATTTGTTTAAACTACAATACAGAATCGTATTTCCTGCATCCCTCAGAAGCAGTGCAAAGTCTTGGAAGAGTCAGGGGTAACCGAGGAGCTGAGGGAGAGGGAAGTAATTGCTGGGAAGTAACTTGGGAGTGAACCCGGAGGGTTGCTGGTTGCAGGTGGGAGAAGTATGGAACAGGGGTTTGGGTGCAGGGGGAGGAGGGTTTGTTAGGAATTTGGAGAGCCTTACCCATGCAGACCCTGGCTGACCCCTAGCCTCTTCCATTCAGTCAGGCACATCAGCCCTGTGCCCCTGCACCCCCACTCAGCGTCCACTCCCCATGTGTCCCTGCACCCTATTCAGCCACCCCTCCTTCCCCCAACCCCATGTGTCCTTGCACTACCACTCAGCTCCCCCTCCACCCATGTCCCCTTTATCCATGTCTCTGCACCCCACTCCCATTCGTCCCCACCCCAGTCTGTCCCGCCCCATCTGTGACACCCCAATAGCTCCATGTGCCCCATGCTGTCCTGCCCTCTGTTCTGGCACCACAAAAGGCATAATTGCAGCGCCTATCTGGCAGAATGTATTTTCTGTGGAGCAAAAAATCTGCAGAGAACATGAATTCTGCGTGTGCACAGTGGAGCAGAATTCCCCCAGGAGTACTTTTAACTTCTCCTCCAGCCTGTGCATGCCTCGCAGGTGTGATGGGGCAAAGTTGACTGAGCCCAGAGCAGCTCCTTAATCCCTTAGTGTCCAGTGTGGGGTTTTGGACACCCCCCCCCCCCATCATAGAGCTCTAGTCAAGAACCAGGACCGCATTGTGCTAGGTGCTATACAAATACAGAATAAAGATAGTCTTTGACCCAAAGAGTTTACAAGTCTGCTACTGCACAACCTATTGCTGGAAAGAGATATCACCTTTTGACCCTGGCTATTGTCCTTTCGGTCTCAACTTTCTACAGCAGCCAGTCCTCATCTCCAAACCCAACACACCTAGACCTCCACTTCATTAAATGTACATTGTCTGTTCTTAACTACAGCTGTATGGCAGCACAGTAATGACCTCAGGCTTGCAAAAGGCCATATGGACTCAAGTCTGCAGAATCAAGCTCTCAATGGCTAGCAACAGCATCCCAATGTCAAAAAGTATAAAATTCGACTGTACACTATGGAGCTAACTATAATAACATTTTCACCAACATGGCCAGGACTGTTTGAATAACTTCCTTTGTTTTTAAAAAGGTCAAGCTAAAACCTATTTTGTTAGAAATTTGTTAGCTACAATGACTGGTATCACTTTGATGTGGGAAGGTAACTGTATGGATATAAATATACTTACACTTCAGTAAAGCATTTGACTAAGGACTGGTCTACCCTGGGAACTTACATCAGCATAGCTATGTCTCTCAGGAAAAATCCCCATCTCTGAGAGACAGCTATGCCAAGCTAACCCCTGTATCGACAGTGCTAGGTCGATGGAAGAATTCCAATCTAGCAATGGCCTCTCAGTGAAGAGGATTACCTATGCTGATGGGAGAACCCTTCCATTGGCATAGGTAGTGCCTACACCGAAACAGGGCTGGCTCCAGGAACCAGCCGACCAAGCACGTGCTTGGGGCGGCACATTAGAAGGGACGGCCAATGTTGAGGTGGCAGGGGGCGCTCGCAGTGTTTTTGTTTTTTTTGTTCGGCGGGGCGGCGCTCGAGGGGTTTTTCTTGGTTTGTTTCAGCCGGGCCGCGTGGCCCGGGGAGGTGCTCTGGGGGAGGGGGGGGTGTTACAGCGGGGTGGCGCTCTTGTTTTTTGCCTCGGGTGGCAAAAAAAGTTAGAGCCAGCCCTGCACTGAAACACTACAGCTGTAGTACTGTGGCTTTTAAGTGTAGACATACCCTTAGTTTCATGTGACATTCTGATTAAAAAACTGCACTATGCCAAAAATCAGTGTAGCCCATATTAAATGGATTGAAAACTGGGTTAGCTGATAGACTGCAAAAAGTCATTGTAAATGGGTAATCGACAGCCATTTACTTCTAACAGTAGAAAGCTCTTTAATCTAGCAGGGAAAAAGAGGAACAGTGCGATGCAGTGGTTGGAAGCTGAAGACAGAAAAATTCAGACTAGAAATAAGGAGCAATTTTCATTCTCTTAAAAAAGCGAGATTGTTAATAACTGGAACAACTAACCTAGGGACATGGTGGACTGTCCATCATTTGCAGTCTTGATTTAAAGATTGGATATCTTTCTAAAAATATGCTATGGCTCAAACAGAAGTGATGGGCTTGATACTGAAATTGGGTGAGTTCCTTTGGCCTGCATTATGCAGGAGGTCAGACAGGATGATAATAATGTTCTCTTTTAGCCTTAAAACCTATGAATCCAGGATATAAAGACCCAGACATTATTAATTCCTTTGGTATTTAATGCAATAAATTTAATCATGATTAATCCATCTGACATAACGATGGTGCTGTAAGTACTTCAATAGGATTTCTACTGTAATCCAGCATTAACAGGATGACTCTGAAGTGTTATCAGATTGCTTACTGGAGTATCTGCTTTTAATTGCAACAGTAGCAAAAAGCCATTCATCTTTGACTCGCTCTACAAGCTAATTATACAAAGATACAGGAACAGTATTAAACATTTGACCCAAATCCTTGTATGCAAGTACCATGATGACCTATTACCTTAAAAAAAATTAAAAGACTGTTCTAATCCCATCATATTTCTTTGGCGATATTTGAAGTTTCATCTCATTATTTGCAGTTGCGTCAGTCATGTATTGTAATAAAATTCAATTGTTAAAACAAGGTCATATTTCTTTAAACCACTGACAAGAAAAAAAAATATCCTGGTTTTGATACAGACTTCTTGAATTATGCTGTTGTCCAAATAGGACTCACTCAGGCTCTGGGAAATACAAAGGAACCCATTACCCTGCTGCACAATTCTCTAAGATCAACACAGAAAAATAAGTGTCAGTTTATTCCTTCATATACGCACTTTGGTCCTGCTCCCCTTGAAACAATGCATTTTAGGAGACCGATAACTCCATCTCCTAAATAAAATGTCCACTTTTCTAGATTTTCAGAAAGCATTCATGTTCTGAGGCACTCCCTGATACCTGTTGCTCTATTTGACCTCTATTAATTTTGCAATTTTCTTCTAAGACAAAAACAAAAAACCACCACACTCACTGAAGTATTCAAAGGGTCTTCACAAGCTGAATATTCCCGAAAATCTCATTACATGTAGCAAATTCATTTAAAAGATTCCTCAGACTTTGTCAGCTGGTACTCTTTGGTCAAAGAATCATCCTCTTGGTTTAATCATTCTGAGAGGAATCAAACTTCAGATTCAGCTTTTCAAATGCTGTACTTTAAATACCACCACCAGATTAATTCATAAACATGGAACCAAATGCATTAAATTAATTAAACCATTTGATACCTGTAACAGTGAAACTTAGAGGACTTTATTAATGAGAGGGAACATCTTAATTATGGCATTTAGAAGAGGACAACTAAAGAAGCTAATCCCTCAGCTGTTTATTTTTTTTTTGTCTCCTTTAACCATGGTTATAAAAAAAATTAAAAAAACAAAGTTAATTGTGCAGTTCTCTCTACTGTGGTACTGCTATGGACCTCATCATATTCAGCCAAACATTGAACACTACTGAAGCAAACCGGGAAAGACAAGGACATTTATACAAAAGGCAGTATATTTCACCTGCACTTTTTTCTGTTTTCCCCTCCCTATTGCAGTGAAGTGCATCTTCCTTTGGCTCTGTAGCAAAATCATAATCACGGGCCAAATTCCAGGTCCAATCCATGGCAAGCTTCCATTCCCATGCAGTATCAGGCCATTTTCTCAGATATACACATGCAAGTCTAATTGAAGACCTTCTCTTCATACTAAAGTTAGAATCATAGAATATCAGGGTTGGAAGGGACCTCAGGAGGTCATCTAGTCCAACCCCCTGATCAAAGCAGGACCAGTCCTCAACTAAGTCATCCCAGCCAGGGCTTTGTCAAGCCTGACCTTAAAAAGCTCTAAGGAAGGAGATTCCACCACCTCCCTAGGTAACCCATTCCAGTGCTTTACTATACTCCTAGTGAAAAAGTTTTTCCCTAAGATCCAAACTAAATCTTCCCCACTGCAACTTGAGACTATTACTCCTTGTTCTGTTATCTGGTACCATTGAGAACAGTCTAGATCCATACTCTTCGGAACCCCTTTTCAGATAGTTGAAAGCAGCTATCAAATCCCCCCCTCATTCTTTTCTGCAGACTAAACCATCCCAGTTCCCTCAGCCTCTCCTCATAAAAGTCACGTGCTCCAGCCCCCTAATCATTTTTGTTGCCCTCCGCTGGACTCTTTCCAATTTCCCCCCACATCCTTCTTGTAGTGTGGGGCCCAAAACAGGACACAGTACTCCAGATGAGGCCTCACCAATATCAAATAGAGGGGAATGATCACATCCCTCAATCTGCTGGCAATGTTCCTACTTATACAGCCCAAAATGCCGTTAGCCTTCTTGGCAAGAAGGGCACACTGTTGACTCATATCCAGCTGCTCATCCACTGTAACCCCTCAGTCCTTTTCTGCAGAACTGCTTCCTAGCCACTCAGTCCCTAGTCTGTAGCAGTGCCTGGGATTTTTTCATCCTAAGTGCAGGACTCTACACTTGTCCTTGTTGAACCTCAGATTTCTTTTGGCTGTGAGACTCTCCTGGTGAGGAAGCTGGGAAAGACTCTGCTCAAGTAGAGAACAGAGAACTTCAACCCTGAGGTAAGGGTGAAGAGGAAGGGGCTATGCGGACGAGGGAGGGATAGCTCAGTGGTTTGAGCATTGGCCTGCTAAACCCAGGGTTGTGAGTTCAATCCTTGAGGGGGCCACTTGGGGATCTGGGGCAAAATCAGTACTTGGTCCTGCTGGTGAAGGCAGGGGGCTGGACTTGATGACCTTTCAAGGTCCCTTCCAGTTCTAGGAGATGGGATGTGGGAAGTGACCCAGGCAATAGCAGTGGCAACTGAGTTAAAGGAAGCAGCACGTGGCTGCTATTTGTAGGGTCCCTGGGTTGGGACCCAGAGTAGTGGGTGGGCCTGGCCCCTGACCCCAACCACTGAGAGGGTGGGCAAAGCCCGAAGAAGGAGACAAGTTTCATTTAGAATCCCAAGCATAAGACTGGCATTTAAAGGGCTCAGGGATGGGGCTGGAGATCCTAGAGAGGCCCATCCATTTGTTGAACTCTGTTACCCCCCCCACCCCCAGAAGGGGACTGAATGTGAGAGGTGACCTGGCTGGAGGGCTGAGTCAGTGAGAACTGTAGAGGACAAAAAGTCTCCATGGAGAAAGTCCTGGGGACACTGCTCTATAACAGGGCAGGGGTAGTTAGAGCTAGCTCAGCTGGGGCTGACAACTGAGCCCAAAGACAGCTGCAGACATAACCAAGGGCACAGGCCCTGTTGGACCTTTTACCCTGGAAGGGGTTCCTTCATATCTTTAGAATGTGTGTTCTTAGCCACTGAAGACCCACTTGACGAGTTAACAGCCATCTGGGGGCACCAGGAGCAAAGAGAGTGCACAGGTTCACTCACCCCTAGCAGAAAATGCTCATGAGAGGTGAGTGCACTCTGTTACAAGAATCAAACTAGAAGAGAAACTATATAGTGAAGGAGCAAAGCTTGGTTTGGACATAAATATAATATTTACTATCAATATAGTGTAACTGCCAGACACAGTAAGAAATATTGAGAATGTTTATTTCTGTTGATGCTTGAAAGTTTCTCCTGGTATAAAAGTCTCACTTTTAATTAGGCTTTCAAGTCACCTCTTTCAACTACTGTACTGTTTACAAGAATTGTTGAAAAGTTCCCCATTCTTCCCCACCACGAATAGCAGATTTGGTACAAAAATGAAAGATACTGTTCAAAAAACAGTTTTTAGATTCAAATGGAATTATAGAATCAACACAGAAAATAAAAACTCACCCAGAATACTGGAAAACAAGTTTTACTGCCATTGGTGACAATTTGCCCTAGAAGACAATCCAACGCTGGAAACCTTTTAAAAGGGATAAAAGAGGCTTTAGAATCAAACAAATAGGTTGTCAAGCGTACACACATGCTGCATCCTATTTTGTTTTGTAAACATCTTGCTTAAGATTAAACCTGTCAAAACCACCTCTACTTCTGATTGTGCTTATTTCTCAGTTTCCAGCAATTAGTTCACAGATAAATTGGTTCATGTTTTAAAAATAAAAAACAAACAAAAAAAAACCACTGGGAGGTATAGGCCCTTGTGAACCCAAGAACTCCAAATGTTCACACTGTTCTTCTGTCAACCCTGCTTACAACAATCTTCACAGTCAATTAATAAACTAGCTATGTCTTTGGGTACTATCACTTAGGAGTACATCAATTGAACTGGGGGGGAGGGGAAGATTAGTACTAAAGTTGACAGATTTCTGAAGAAGAGCTCTGTGCAAGCTTGTCTTTCACAAAGATGGCGGTCCAATAAAAGATATTTCCTCACCCACCTTGTCTCTCAGGTTTCTTTGGGGAATATTTTATTTCAGGGGGGCAGAGTTGTTTGGATTTGGGTGATTTTTCAAGTGTCAGGCTAACACTTGTCCCTTTGTCATATTTTGGTGGGGGGTGAGGGCACTTATTCATGACAAGGGCCTCTGGTGACTAAATACAAAGCATAAGAATGGCCATTGGGGGTCAGATGAATGGTCCATGTAGTCCAGTGTCCTGTTTTCAGACAGTGGCTGGTGCTTCAGAGGCACAGAACAGGACAATTGAGTGATCCATCCCGTTGTCCAATCCCAGCTCCTAGAAGGAAGGGGTTTAAGGACACCCAGAGCATGAGGTTGCATCCCTGACCATCTGGGTTAATAGACACTGATGGACCTGTCCTGCATGAACATATCTAATTCTTTCTTTAACCCAGTTATACTTTAGTTCTTCATGTCTTCTGGCAACGAGTTCCACAGGCTGATTAGAAATGTGTGAAGTACTTCCTCATGTTTGTTTTAAAAATTTCATCTGGTTCATGTGTTATGTGAAGGGGTAAATAACACTTCCCTATTCACTTTCTCCACACCATTCATGATTTTACAGACCTCTATCACACCCCCTCAGTTATTGCTTTTCCAAGCTGAACAGGCCCAGTCTTTAAAACCTCCCATATATGGAAGCTGATCCATACCATTAGTCATTTTTCTTGCCCTTCTCTGTACTTTTTCCAATTCTAATGTATCTTTTTTGAGATGAGATCACCAGCTCTGCACACAGTATTCAGGTGTGGGTATACCATGGATATATATAGTGGCATTATGCGATTTTGTCTTATCTATCGCTTTCCTAATGGTTCCTAAACATTGGTTAGCTTTTTTGACTGCCACTGCACATTGAGCAGATGTTGTCAGAACTCCAAGATCTCCTCCTTGAGTGGTAACAGCTAATTTAGATGCCATCATTTTATATGTATAGTTGGGATTAATTTTTCCAATGTGCATTACTTTGCATGTATCAACATTGAATGTCATCTGCCAGTTTCTTGCCCAGTCACTGCAGCAGAAAGCATCTTCCATGCTGCCAGAGGATCTTTGGGTTCCCATCCCTGACAGGTATTTTCTAGCCACTTGTAGTAGAAAGAAAGCCTGAAGCATAGACTTAGCATCTGAAGAGCTTGCACCAGGCCCATGCTTCAGGCTCTGTCTTTCTCCTCTTCTAGCATTAAGCTCTTGAGTGGTATAGTAGACTTTCCCAATTTCTCTGCTGGGGCCTATGGAAAGTAGGCAGGGAGGAGTAAATGCAATTAGGGAAGGGACAGTAAACAAGGCCAGCTAGGGAAGTAAGGAGAAGGAAAAGAATTCAGGAAGAAAGGAGAACAGAGCAGTAAAGAAATGGGGTAACAATAATTGGGGCAGGAAGGAGGAGGAACTGGAAAGGGAAAGCAGATAAAGAGACAGAAAACAGGAAGGGGGGGGGACATTTTAAAGCCCTTTTAAGTGAATGCTAGATTTTAGGGAGAAGACAGGAAGTGTGGAAGAGCAAGAAAGAAAAATTGTAACAAAAACAAAACAGAACATTTAAAGGAAGCAAGGGAGATATTCAGAGATTAAAAGAGAAGCAAGAATTAAAGTAGGAGTTGGACAAAGGAGAGGCCGACATAGACCAGGGTCCAAAACTTCACACAGGAGACTGTGGAAGAGAATCATGAAAGAAAATCTCAATGTGTCCTGGGGTTTGGTGTTTTTTTGAGGGGGGGGGCAAAGGCTTAGAGGTGTCACCCTACCCCTGCTACTGGGCTGATTCAGAGGGGAAGGAATTCCTGGGATGAGAGACTTTCATAGGTCCCTCCAGTAGGCTGCTCGAGGCTGGAGACCCATTTCATTTAGAAGGTTCTGGAAAACTGCACACCAGGTAACCTCCGCTGGATTACATAAAACTAATAAATTAGGGCTCATATCACTCCATCAGCTGTCTTCCCTCTTTTTCAAAAGAAATTTTCTCCTTGTTATCTGGTAGTGACATAAAAGAGAAGCAAAAAGAAGAACAGGAGTACTTGTGGCACCTTAGAGACTAACAAATTTATTAGAGTATAAGCTTTCGTGGACTACAGCCCACTTCTTCGGATGCATATAGAATGGAACATATATTGAGGAGATATATATACACACACATACAGAGAGCATAAACAGGTGGGAGTTGTCTTACCAACTCTGAGAGGCCAATTAATTAAGAGAAAAAAAACTTTTGAAGTGATAATCAAGCTAGGCCAGTACAGACAGTTTGATAATAGGTGTGAGAGTACTTACAAGGGGAGATAGAGTCAATGTTTGTAATGGCTCAGCCATTCCCAGTCCTTATTCAAACCGGAGTTGATTGTGTCTAGTTTGCATATCAATTCTAGCTCTGCAGTCTCTCGTTGGAGTCTGTTTTTGAAGTTTTTCTGTTGTAATATAGCCACCCGCAGGTCTGTCACTGAATGACCAGACAGGTTAAAGTGTTCTCCCACTGGTTTTTGAGTATTTTGATTCCTGATGTCAGATTTGTGTCCATTAATTCTTTTGCGTAGAGACTGTCCGGTTTGGCCAATGTACATGGCAGAGGGGCATTGCTGGCACATGATGGCATATATCACATTGGTAGATGTGCAGGTGAACGAGCCCCTGATGGTATGGCTGATGTGATTAGGTCCTATGATTATGTCACTTGAATAGATATGTGGACAGAGTTGGCATCGGGGTTTGTTACAAGGATAGGTTCCTGGGTTAGTGGTTTTGTTCAGTGATGTGTGGTTGCTGGTGAGTATTTGCTTTAGGTTGGGGGGTTGTCTGTAAGCGAGGACAGGTCTGTCTCCCAAGATCTGTGAGAGTAAAGGATCATCTTTCAGGATAGGTTGTAGATCTCTGATGATGCGCTGGAGAGGTTTTAGTTGGGGGCTGAAGGTGACAGCTAGTGGTGTTCTGTTATTTTCTTTGTTGGGCCTGTCTTGTAGGAGGTGACTTCTGGGTACTCGTTTGGCTCTGTCAATCTGTTTTTTCACTTCAGCAGGTGGGTATTGTAGTTTTAAGAATGCTTGATAGAGATCTTGTAGTGGGAGAACACTTTAACCTGTCTGGTCATTCAGTGACAGACCTGCGGGTGGCTATATTACAACAGAAAAACTTCAAAAACAGACTCCAACGAGAGACTGCAGAGCTAGAATTGATATGCAAACTAGACACAATCAACTCCGGTTTGAATAAGGACTGGGAATGGCTGAGCCATTACAAACATTGACTCTATCTCCCCTTGTAAGTACTCTCACACCTATTATCAAACTGTCTGTACTGGCCTAGCTTGATTATCACTTCAAAAGTTTTTTTTTCTCTTAATTAATTGGCCTCTCAGAGTTGGTAAGACAACTCCCACCTGTTTATGCTCTCTGTATGTGTGTATATATATCTCCTCAATATATGTTCCATTCTATATGCATCCGAAGAAGTGGGCTGTAGTCCACGAAAGCTTATACTCTAATAAATTTGTTAGTCTCTAAGGTGCCACAAGTACTCCTGTTCTTCTTTTTGCAGATACAGACTAACACGGCTGTTACTCTGAAACCGATAAAAGAGAAGCAGTCCCCTCCAAGATAAACTCTCAGTCACTACCCATTCTCTGACTTGTCTCGGTCTGCCATCTTATAGGTACTTTTTCCTAGCATGCCCTGGTGGGGGAAATGGACTGGGCCTTTACATTTGGCAAAACATACATGCTGCACCTTTAAAAGCAGCAACTTTGAGACTGGTGGTTGCACAGGTGCGAACTTTTGATTTTGCCAGTGGGTGCTCCTCCCCACCCCCTGCGTGCAGTGGGTGGGGCCTTGGGAGGAAGAGGCCGAGGGGCGGTGGGGCCTTGTGGCAGAGTGCAGGGGCAGGGTCCCAGGGGGAAGATGCCAAGTGGGGGTGGGACCTTAGAGTGCAGTGGGGTGGGAGTGGCTGGTCTGGGCATTGGGGCCCACAAAAGATTAATCCGGCCCTCTGTGTGCTAAGCACCCCCTATTTTTCCCCCCCCAGTGGGTGCTTGAGCCCAGTAACACCCATGGAGTTGGCCCCTATGGGTGGCTATATCTCTCTCCTCCTTCTGATAAATAGTTTCAACCCACGTTGTGTATTTTTCCTCCTATTTCAGTACATGCCCTGTTGTAGGACTGATTGAAGTTACATTTGTCTAGCCTGTTGAAGTTATGCATTTAGTTACACACAAACATTGTGACAAGGAGAGCTACAATGGCTCCTGGCCTAGCAGCCTCAAAAGGAAAGATTATTTTTCCCCCCTTTCCTCCCATTTATTTTCTAAGTTCAGAATACACCAACTGGACAGCAAAGGCAGGTGCTGTCTCAGAATTTACCATTTCTCTTCCCTTCATGTGGTATTAAAATATATTTCTGCATGTACATGAGTTGTGATGTGTTTGAATCAGGAATTAAAATGGAGGACCGGTCACTTATAAAAAATGAGCCCCTCCAATGGAAAGGGTTACATTAGAGGCACAGCTAGTGCCCCATAGCTATAGTTTTGGTTCAGAGAGAAAATAATCTGGATTAGCACCTGAGGATTTGAGATTTTAACCTTACATATGTTAGCACTATGGTATTTATCTTTTTTGTATGTATTGTCTTATTCACTCATTTCTCCCCTGTAGTCACCTTTTGTAGTAAAATCCACCCAAGCACTATAGATAAAAATCCTGTCCCCACTAAAGTCAGGGGCAAAACTTCCAATGATTTCAGTAAGGCCTGGATTTCGCCTTCTGTGTGTTAACCCAAGAGTCCAGATATGGACTATTATTTTCCACCTTCCATTCCCCATCATACAAAGTACTGTGGGAAGTATTTTTTTTTTTTCCAGACAATTGCATTAAGTTGTATTTTCTGCCTCATTCACCAATCTATCCATTTCTCCACTGATTTAATTAGATGGGTCTCTTTATACACAGTTACCTCCATCCCTCCCCCAAACCATCCCAGTGGAAATTTTTTTATTTTTTAAATATAGTTCTTTAAGTTTTTTTTATTAAAAGCAAAATTAGAGATTTACTCCTTTCAGCTAATAGATTTATACTCAAAGTCAAAATTTAAACTGAGTGGGTCGTCCAGAAATCAATGTAGTGGCAGATTAGCTATTATGCAGGAGATGATCCAAGCACAATGTGGATGGAAAAGGGCAGATGTCAACACACTTCTTCACGCCCCCTCCTGACTGAGCCTACTTCTCTTATGCTTACATCTATGATACAGACACTGGTAGTGTTTCCTTTCTAGCATTTTGGCTTCATCTTACAAGGGCTTACTAAACAGTGTTATTTAACTTAGTCAGCCATTATATGGCTGACATATTAAGGGAAACATCTTAAGATCCAAATATCAAATTATCCCCATTCACTGTCTCCTTTGTTCTTTTGGGCTCTGACCCATTTCAATATGCTTTGTTCTAGACTAGCAGCCTCCATCAATGGGCTAAGGAGATAAAGATTCACAGTATAAAGATGGGAGGGGAGGCGGGGGGGGAAGTGTTTTGATACAATAATAGGTACTAACAATATCTAATATAGCTAGAGCATTGAGTGAAAAACTACAGCAAAAAGTGTTCTCAAAGAGCAAAGCAAGTTTGTGCTGGTGACCTGTAGTTTAACAAAATTGAATACCTGCCCAGTGTGTCTAGAGAGTATCGGTAATGATAGGATCCAGTTAGAGCACTAGTCTTTGACTTGGGAAACCTGAGTGCAATTCTCTGCTCGAATACATAGTCTCTCTAGTCACAGTCCCTCCCCACATTAGAGGAGTGTTGTGAGGATAACTACATTAAAGATTGGTGCTCAGACACTGCTAATGGGGGCCAAGTAAATACCTTAGATAGGATTACACAGCCCTCAAACATTATCAACCAAAAAAAGCCCACTGTTACAAAATGCATTTGGTATGTTCAACCAGTAGCAAGAAAAGAACTCTTATTCTGTCTAGTTCATTGGGTGACAAACACTTTTTAAAACAAAACAAGAAAAAACAGTTAGCTGGTTTTGTGGCATCAATGTAGTAGGTTGTGGAGAATGTGTGGGGGAAACAAAAAAAAAAAAAAAAAACACACCTCTGGTTGGTGCGTAAAGAGAATACAAACAGCTGTGCTCTGGTGTTTGCTGTGCACAAATAAGTACAAGATTCAGAAAACAAAATAAATAAGCAAGAACTAAAATAAAACTCAGGTTGGATCCCTTAGTCCTTATTTAAGGAAACTCATAGCCCAGTTCTGCCCTGGCTTATAACCCATGAAATAACATGGATTCCAATGGTTTGCACAAGGAATAAGTCAGGGCTACACTTGGCCTATTGACTTCAATAGGAATTTCACGTGAGTAGTAAACTCCAAGAAAAAGCAAGTTATAGGCTACCTGGTAAATCATATTAAAAAAAGACTAATTTGCTAAATTGGTATTTAGTCTTTAAATCATCCCTCCACACCTCACCCCCTAGCTGGTATCAAACACCAAAACAAGTCCCCCACCACCTTTGTGCAGTTTTCATTGTGCCCTATGCTCACACAGGGCCAAATCCTACAGGGCATCCTCAGTAGCCTGTTCTCCCCTCCAAAAAGGCACACAGAGAGGAGCCAAACTGTGTACAACCCACTGGGAAGGAAGACAACTTCCTGCATGGTAGGAGCCCCCTCCACCTGAGCTCAGAGTCAGATTCACACCCAAATTTATCACTGGAGCTTGCGCGCAGCAACCCTTTGCATTATACTTCCCTACATACAACATGGAGATGCAGTCAGGAATGACTGACATTCCAAGCAGCATTAACGCCTGCCGTGTTGCCGCTACAGCACAAGAACATGGGGGAAGCAGCCAATGACATGATGGCAAACAGCCATGTTACCATGGTAGAATAGGTGGCAAAGGCAGCTATCTAGAGGACTAGGCCTCCCTGCATGTCCTGAGATATATGTGGATGTCATGAGAATCATTAAATTTAGAGGGCTGAAACTCCATTGCCTGAACCCCACTGTCAGATGCTACTAAGGTAGAATTCTTTGCTCCCACAGGTGGGAACATTTTACCAGATGCCAAAGTATTACACAAAAGGCAAGACAGTGGAGAATCAGGCCTGAAAATGGCAACAACTTTGAATTCTCAGACAGACTGGTACCAAGTCTCTTTACTCATGGGCGTTAATTGACTTTCAATTCATTTTCCAACTACACCACAAGCAAATGGACAAAGTCATAAGATTTCCTCCTGGTCTCAGACTGAATCTGGGAGTAAAGGCTGGAGCTTAAGAGACAGACAAAAGTATGTGCTATCCTGAGCAGCAAAACAGCACTCTAAGGGTACAGTGTCCACTCTTCTAGCAGAAAGTGACTATAAACCCAGCAGACCTATCTGGCAGGGACTCTCCTGCAGTATAGCAACTCTGCTCCATCTTATCCCTGCAACCTCAGCATAGGGTGTGTGGCTATGACACCTCTACTCTGGTGCTATTCCTAGCTGCTGGAACAGCTGCTTGGGGTCATAGGCATCCAGGCATAGATTAGATTAGAGTAGCTTCAATTTGTTATGTAATAGACATATCGCTTGTGGCTTCTCTAAAATTCCAGAGACATTGCTATTGTATCAGAAGAACACACAGTGCAGATTTTCTGTGAGTTGATGTTTAAAAAAGCTGAGCATTTAAAAAAGCTGATGTTGTGGGTTCATCAGACTCTAAGGTTACTGTTTCAGTCTGATAGGTTTTACCTTAAGGCTGCTCTAACTTATGCTGGAGATGACCCAGCCTCTGGCTAGCAACAGAACTGGAGACTCAGAAGTGGGATTAAGCCACCTTTGTCCCACACCCACTTGGGTCCTGCTCCGAGTGCAGTTCTAAGCGTCCCAAGAATTGGGCTTTAAGGCTTCTAATTTCCCCAGTATCAGTCTCTTGCAATCAAGAGAGTCAGTTTACAGGAGTAAATGCTACAGAATTGGGCCATAAACCCTGCTGTGTCACCTAGTAGTCTGTGAGCTTGCATTGTTCTCATTTGATATAACAGGACTTTGATCAATGAGAGCTGGAAGATGAGGGGGGAGACCAGGAGGCCATGGTCCTCCCACTTTTTGAAAGAAGTGTGGAGAAAGTGTGGGTGGGGGCAGGGAGCACCCCCCAGGGCCTGGAGGAAGCCAGTGCCTGTGGCTCTATATATCCTCAGTACAGGGCATGAAGATGTGTAGGGAGCATATATGAGCTGAACGGGCACTGCCATCTAAAAGTCTCCAATATGAGATGCATGCCATTAGGAAGAAAAAGGAGGAATCGAAGGGGGCTGGCAGTTCCTAAAAGATGCAATACTAGAGGCTCACCATCAAACTATTCCAATGCAGAAGATAGATAAGAGCCACAGGAAGCCAATGTGGCTGCACAAGGAGCTTTTTAGCTACCTAAAACCCAAAAGGGACACGTACAGGAAATGGAAGGTGGGGCACGTCCCTAAGGAAGTATACATGGGAACAACATGAGCATGTAAGGACAAAAGTCAAGAAGCCAAGGCAAAGAATGTTAGTGACAACATGAAGCAGTTCTTCAAATATGTCAGACAAAATAGAAAGATCAGGGATGGTGTTGGTCAGTGCAGAAGGTGAGCTGGTAATGGAAGATGATAGGAAGGTAGAGCTGCTCAATGCAGACTTTGAGTCAGTCTTCGCACAAAAAACAACAACATGTGACCAGATGACTAGCAAAGTTATCATAGACAATAAAGGGATAGGGATGCACACATCAGGATAAGTAAACACCATGTCAGATCTTTCACAAATCTGAATGAATTCAAGTCAGTAGGGCCTGATGCTGTTCACCAGAGGTACTGAACGAATTAGCTGAAGAAATCTTGGAGCCACTGGCAATAATATTTGCCAATGAGACTGGAGAAGGGCTAATGTAGTGCCTATCTTTTAAAAAAAAAAAAAAAAAAAGGGGGGGGGGAGGAGGAGCCAAGGAACTATAGACTAGTCTAATTTCAACACCTGGGAAGCTACCAGAGCAATGTATAGAACATTCAATTTGCAAATACCTGGAGGATGAAGAAGTAATCACTAGCAGCCAGCATGGATTTACTAAGACCAAATCATGCCAAACAAGCTTGATTTCCTTCTTTGACAGGGTAAATGGTTTGGTGGATAGGTGGAAAATGTGATGACATAATATACCTGAATTTTAGCCAGGCTTTTGACATGGTCCCACATGACATTCTGGTAAGTAAGCTGGAGAAATGCAGGCTTGGCAGAATTACCATTAAGTGGATAAGTAATTGGTTAGACAACTACAAACAAAGAGTAACTATTAATGGATTGATGTCAGATTGGAAGGCAGTCTCAAGTGGGGTCCACAGGAATCTGTTCTGGGTCCTGTGTTTAACATTTTGATTAATGACCTAGATGTAGGAATAGATAGCACACTGATCAAATTTGCAGATAAACCTGGGGAGGAATGCGGGGATTGGTAACATTTTGGAGGATAGAGCTAAAATTCAAAGGGATTTTGATAAATTGGAGAACTGGGCTATGGACAAAAATGAAATGCAGCAAAGACAAAAATATAAGGTGCTACCCTTAGGGAAGAAACAACAATACAGAATGAGGGATAACCAGCTTGGCAGCAGCGCTGAGAAGGATCTGGGAGTTGTGGTAGATCACAATTTCAATGTGAGTCAGCAATGTGATGCTGTTGTGCAAAGAAAGGGCAGCCATGCAAATGCAATTTTAGGTTCCATTAACAGAAGCATAGCCTGCAAGTCACGGGAGGGGATAGTACTGCTCTAGTCCGGCCTCAGCTGAAGTACTGTGTCCAATGTATAGGAAAGATGTAAAGAAACTGCAAAGGATCCACAAGTGAGAGACAAAGATGATCAAACGGATGGAATGCAAGGCATGAGCAAAGGCTGAAGGATGTGAGTATGTTTAATTTGGAAAAGAGATGTGGGGAGGGGGGGGGGGGAGAAGAGAGATAATATTCTTAAAATACTTAAAAGGCTGCAAAAAAAAAAAAAAAAAAAAAAAAAAAAAGGATGGAGAAAAGTTGTTTTCTTGCCACAGAAGGCAGGACAAAAAGCAATGGGTTGAAACTACAGAACAGCATATTTAAATTAAATCTCAGGAAAACACTTAACTGTAAGAATGATCTGGAAAAAGGGGCAAAACAGTGAAGTAGCAAAATCTGCAGATGATACAAGACTATTTGAGATAGTTAAGTCCGAAGCAGACTACGAAGTGTTAGAGGGATCTCACCAAACTTCGTGACTGGGCAACAAAATGCAGATGAAATTGAGGAAAGGTTCATCAATAGCTATTAGCCAAGATGGGCAGGGATGGTGTCTCTAGCCTCTGTTTGGTATCCCAGAAGCTGGGAAACAGGCAACGGGGGATGGATCACTTGATGATTACCTGTTCTGTTCATTCCCTCTGAAGAACCTGGCATTGGCCACTGTTGGAAGACAGGATAGTGAGCTAGATGGTCTGACCCAGTATGGCCTCTTGTGAGCACCCATAGAGACAATACTTGAAGGTGGTCTTGTATAGAGTGAAACTATCTGGTGAGCAGGTCTTTAGAATTCTTATCTAAAGCTCAAGATACCAGTAAACATTCCCTCTGCACAACCCATCATAATGATTCTGGAATGTTGGCATCAGCAAATCCTGCCAAGGCTGTGTAGATCTGTTATGATGCCCTGAATTGTCATTTTTCTCTTTAGCTTTCACCCCTACTTGTGGCATAGCAGCACCTGCTAATGCCATTATAGTATTGCTGTGCTGGTTTTTTTTAATCAGCAAATATAAGGCTCCTCAGATCTGCTGTAGCCCCTTTGTATTGCCCTGGCAGTAAAAGAGGGCTATAAAGTCAGTTTAAACAGCAAAATGAGGATTGCCCCAGACTGGAGGAATCTCAGGTGGCAGAAAGAGCTCTAACAACATGCTCCCATTCAGCCCTTGGCATAGTGGGCATGTCAAGGTGTGCCATGGAAGAGAACATGGTTGGAGAATCTCTGTACTCAGGCAGCTCTTGGCTGATACAGTGGCTGCCAAAGGGCCACTCTCAAAGGGCCATTTTATCTAGGCATAATTTAGAGCACCAGAGTCCAGGGAATCCAAAAAGTGGCAAAAAGTCACTTCTTTTCCCCCATACCCACACCTGGATCTTGCACCCAAACCTTGGTATTGCAGCCTTTGCTTTTCCAGTTTAACAACTTTGAAACTGCTCCCAAGCAAGGGCCCAAAGCAGCCCAGAACAACAAACTAGGCATGCGACCTCCTGGGAACTACTTGGAACTTGCTCACCACTGTCAGGAGAAGAGTGGCATTTGGCTGATCACTTAGCAGAGGCCTAAGATCTAAGCAGGGAATTTAGCCTGAGTGTGTGCTCCATGGCTAGAGAGACAACACATAACACTGATTAACCCGGAGGTAGAGAGTTTCTGGTGGAGAAGCTGTCTGAAGCTTTTGTTTTGGTTTTGTGTTGTCCTTTTCTGTTAAAACCATACCCACTGATGAGGGTGCATCTTTTTAAGATTAGAAAGGACTTCTTGGACTTTGTATCACAGGTGATGGAAAACTAACAAGGCAGGGGCTCACCTGCAGCACCAACTTGACCACAGGGGTGCACTGCTCCTAACTACAAGGACTGCTCCTAACTCTAGTATGTTATGACAAATGCTATTTAGCCTAAACAAACTATTGCTTCCACCAATAAGAAGTTATATCTGCAAGCTCTTTTGGCAATATTGTATTAATGCTACCCTATAGTTCTGGTGCTATGTGCAATACTACATGGCTTCAGAAATGTAGCTCTTGCTTTGGTGGGGCGGGGGGGAGAACTTATTATGAAAGTCCCCACAACCACCATTAATAAAACAATGGATACAAGACATTTAGGGAACTTTACCATGGGAGAAGGCCTGCTGTAAAGTAAATTGACAAATTGTGTTTCTGTACACCCAGACCCCATCAATCAGATTCACATGCACGGAATGTAAACGTGTTGTTCTATGTGAATAATAGCTAAAGTGATCCTAAACCCCACAGTTTTAAAATTAAAAAAACCACCCCTTCGCACCAGATCTAGTCAGGATCCACCTTTCTCCCAAGTGTTGTATTGGTAAGCAATGGTTCTTTAGAGACATTAGTCAACAATGAAAAAGCTAGCCTATCAAGGAAAGTTTTCAGGTAGCCCAAATGCAAGGCAAAATATTCAAAGTTAACGTATAGAAACCAACTGAAGTCTACCAGAAAACCTGAAGGACATAAAACCTAACCTTGTGTGAAGTCTCATCCCAAGTGGCCACCTATATTTAGGCAAAAACAGGGATTTAGGCCCTATTTCAAAATGTAATTTTAATTATGGAGTTGCTACCAGGTGCCTTTGTAACGATCTTATACCCATGTGTTGCAAAGTATACCATTGGGTGTACAAATACTTTACACTAATAGCAGGAAATATTTCTAACAATAGCAAAAACAATGTATTGTTCAAAGTAAGTTTATATACATCTAAATTATTTAAAGTCATCAGACAATAAGTGACAAGAGCCTCAGTGGTTTGCCCCTAGCATATTACACTGGTCCATACCATGCTGTAATAATGTAGGGGGAAGATTAACTATGACCTTATTCTGTAGTTATGGATGTTTTGTCTGAGTAGGGATTGCTGAGTCAGGTCCTCTATCTTTAATGATTTTGTCATCTATTTCCACCATGACTGAAGATATATACCAGTTTATAATTCACAGTAGCTATTATTGTTTATACTCTTAAAGTAACTAGGTGCTGCTAAGGAAGTCTGACCACCACACAGGTGATGATCTGACCCAGAAGTAAAGTAGGTCAGCTCCATTGAATCCAAGAGCTGTGGGTGCTCTGCACTGGTCAGTAGACACCCAGCAGTGTTGCTGTTAAAAGTGAGCACAACCAGCAACCTTTGGTCTTCATCCGGATGCTGTTGTACAGGGGTAAATGGCACCTTAACTATTTCATTCATTAGATTCCTTAGAACTCTTCACTGAGCATACGATAAAACCTGGTGACATTACTTATCCCCACTAAGCATTTTAGGAATAATATCAAAATGTGTTTTCACCACCATAGGCAGTAATAGTTCTATCAATATTCAGATAGTAATTCTCTTTGAAACCTATAGAAACACACAAAAATCTGTAGACTACTATATTTTAAATACGAATGTAACATTTGGCATATTTAAAGTTCTTTTCTATGCATTTTCTTCTGTATTAACTTTTACTATGCAAACATCTAAGGATTAAATAAACAAAATAATCTCCCTCCAAGGAAGGTGCAAGCACATATCCCAAGCTCTCTCTAGAGCAATTCTATGCAAAACAAATGCTCAGTGGACTCAGTGAACAAAGCACTACACAAACCGAAAACAAAAAATCTAGCCCCTTAACAGCAATACCTGTCAGATCCTACAGGGAAGTGCCATCTTGAAGAAAGATCTTTAAAAATGTGCATATGTCTATGGTAACAGGAGAGAGGACAACATTCAAAGTTTAGGCTGACGCATCAGCCTTCTGGTCACCCAGGGAGGTCTCAGTGAGCGCTTCCACACGCCAGATGTGCTTGCTCCACCTAAGCACAGCGAGGTAGGTGAAGGAGGCAGTGAACGCCTGGACTTGGCATTTCTTCAGATGCCGCTTTCACCTTACTCTGAGCCTCTAGGACACTAACCAGCTAACTTTGCCTCATCATACGCCTATAACTAGCCCAGCTTCCCTCGTCAACCCGTGTAAGTGACATGAGCAGCACTCCGAGGACTAGTAGCAAGATGCTGCAGTATCTGTCCCAGCCCCAGAAGGCTAGAAATGCCTGATGAAGTCACATTAGACCATTATTAGCGACGTGTGACCCTTTCTCGGGGGAGGGAGCTGGGGGGGGTTGCGCTAAGGTGCCTTGTGCCGTTGGGGGTGGGAGACTGTATATTTCCCAGGGCTGGAGAAGATGCTACCTGCGCAGCTGGCCGGGGGCGGATGGCAGTGGCAGTGGCGAGGTTGGTTTTGTTTGGGGGTCTGCTCAGCCTTGCGCTGTTAGGCTTTGGGGGGTGGGGGGGGGAGGTCCTGTGCTGCCGAGGACCATGGATGTAGAGTCCTAAAGCCCCCTCCCCCGGTGGCAGATTCCCCGAGCGGGTAAAAACTTGCGCAGGCAAAGCCGTGGCTGGAAGGATATTGGGCACACGCAGAAACCCGCATCCGCGTGGCCGGGTCCGAGAAGTCCCCGCCCGCCCCTGCCACGCGGGGAGCAGCTCCCGGGGGCAGGGATGGAGGGAAGGATGCACGATCCCTACCTAGGTCCGCGGTGCAGCCGCCTTCTCCTCCAGGCCAAAGGGAAGCCGGGAGTCCGGGCGGGGGAGACTAGCGCGCCGGCTCCCAGACGAGGGCTCCTGCTACAGCCTCAAATCGCACCCGGCCAGCCACAGCGAAGGGGAGATGCTGGCACGGGTAGGAGCTATATATACACCCAGCGCGCAGCCTCCTCCAGCGGCGCCCGCTGCCTCCCCGCTCCCCAGCCTCAAGCAGCCGGCCACTGCCACGGCAGGAGCCACAGCGCCCTCTGCAGGCACACCGGCAGCGGTGCCCCTTGGAGGCTGGTTTTCCAAAGGAACTGGGTCCAGACTTGCTAAATCCTGCCGCTACAGCAAAGAAAGCCCCTAGGAATGGATTTTAGGTGGCATTGAAAAAGAAAAAAAGTAACAGCTCTTACTAAGATTGTCCCATTTTTAAATAGGGCTGTTGCTCGGCTCTGGGGACACTGGGGCATTCACATGGGTCCCCAAACACTTCCAGCAGCATTGCCAGCCCCAGGCAGCCGAAAGCGGAGAGTCAGCTGCCCCCCCCCCCCCAAGAGATTGACTTAAAACTCGTGAGATTTTGAAAAAAAAAATCAGTTGCTTCTGTTTTTTGAGCCTTTGGGGTTCATATTTTCAAGCTTTTCTCTGCAAGCGTGAGGGCTACAAACTTTTTTAAACAAAGGCTGGGATTCTCATGTAACATGATTCTAGATGCTGGGAATTTAAAGACAGAAAAACACCAGTAGTGTGAGATTTGAGATACAATTGCAGTAGACACTGTTTCAGGGACCACTAAAAGCTAGCACTCTACAATCAGGATGGATGAGGATGTGCTGAATCCTGGTGTCTGAAATTTAGATAGTCCCTGGTCTGAAATAGCCTGAGTTTGCTAACCTTTAGGGCAGTGATTGTCAAACTTTTTTTCCTGGGGACCCAGCTGAAGAAAATTGTTGATGCCTGTGACCAAATGGAGCTAGGGATGAGAGGTTTGGGGTGTGGGAGGAGGCTCTGGGCTGGGGCAGAGGTGTGGGAGGGGAATCAGGGCTCTGGGCTAGGGGTACAGGCTCTGGTGTGGGGCCAGAGATGAGGGGTTTGGGGTGCAGGAGGGGATCCAGGTTTGTGGGGGCTCAGGGCTGGGGTGTGGGAGGGGGTCAGGGCTCTGGGCTGGTGCAGCACGTAGAGCCCTGTAGTCCTCCTGCCTAGAAGCTGGACCCGCTGCTGGCTGCTTCCAGGGTGCAGAGCAGTGTCAAAAAAGATAGGCACTAGCCTGCCTTAGCTGGGCAGCACTGCCAAGGGGACTTTTAATGTCCCGGTCAGCAGTGCTGATCAGAGCAAGGTGATCCAGTGTCTTGAAAAACATGGCTTTAGGGCACTCTCTTTATTGAGGACAGAAATGGAAGGCCTTAAGCATACAGTCTGAGCTCCTATTCTAAATGTCAAGATTCTAATTTCTTATATGCTCTTGCTTAAACCTGAAAATGAAAACAAATAGTGCCTATTTATCATGTATCAAGAAGGCTTAATATGTGCCCCCTGAACTCCTTACCCTCAAGAAAATAACACCCCTTTTTTTTAAAAAAAAATTCAGGTCCTGTCTGATCTAGAAAACTATGATAACAGGAGAAGAAGTGAAGTGATAATACTGGCTGCCTCAAAAATGCAGGCTGAGCAACTGACTAGGAAAGGGATTTAGTCCAACAACATTTGCAACACACACACACACACGGCAATTTTCAAGCTGTGTGGAGTGGCTCAGAACTATGAGTACCAACCTCAGGGCAGACTGTCAAGAAGCAGGGTAGAATCCCCAAACTGGTTGTGAGTTCTATACTTAGATTTCATTAACCAAGTATCATGTGTTAAGTTCTCAGGCACTATAACAGCCTTAACATGGAGTCACAAATAGTTCCCTTGGGTACTCCATTCTATCTTGCCACCTAGGCAAGACTGCCTTTGTGATAAGTGGTCTTACACCAAATATCACAGCGATAGTCATGTTACTCCCTGTCACAAAGGACCAGTCACTTATCTAGGTGCCATTGACCTGGGGTATTACAAAGACAATGCTTGTAGGCAATCCTATAATAAAACTAAAAAAGAAATTAGTTATGAGGTAAAGAAACACACAAATGAGTTAGTCTTAGGTTTCAAAAGGTGGTAGGATCTTCTATAATAACCACGCTCTGCATGTCCTTGAAGGCTAACCCAGGCCAAGCACTGGGGATCTTTTGCTTATGCTAAGTAATTCTTGCCCCTCAGAGGTCAATCAGCATATAGTGTTTCCTTGTTAAGGATTTTTATTCCCTTCCCCCAGAGTTCAAGCTGATAGGATGAGTCCCCATGCAGATCTCTTCATGGATGTGGGGGGCGAGGGGGAAGCAATCAGATGACAAAACCTCTGATGTTCCACAGTGCTTTGTCTGGTTCTATGGGTCTTTTTTCTGGGCAGGAAATAACACCCCCTGTGGTAAACTAGTATTTCATGCTCGTTAATACTTCTCTCCTGGCTGGTGAATTTACAATTTCAGAGCAAACACTTTAATATTACTTATATCTGTATTCCATGTGAAAAGGTAAGATTAATGCATGCAGCAATTTAGAAGCAATCCTAACAGGTGAGCCAGACTAGTTTCCAGCTATGCATTTGTCAGTGTTCAGTTGAGGCCTATGGGCCTTCACATGAGCTGGCATCTGGTCTGCTGGTATCACAGCTACGTCATACGAAAAGTAGGAAATTAAAGTGATGACAGGGTACAATCTGCTGTCCAAACCACAAGTGGTGCCTGGACATAGGCGCTTGCAATATAAGGTCAGACTGACCCTGGGATATCCAGAAGATGAAGTTAATTTAGAAAACAAAAGTTATATTTAGTAAATATTTGTATGCTGATGGCATTTAAAGTATATGCCAATTTGTATCACTGTTACATGTAACCAGTAACTTCATAGGAAGAGTGCTAGTGGCCTTTGGAGTACAAATGGCCAACCTGCATGTGCACTATTTTTTGTTGGCCGTGGCTGATCCTTGATTGGCTACTCTCCAGTCCTCTTCTCTCCTGAGGTTCGTTTCTCTTTACCTTCAAAATATGCAGAGAGTACCCTGTACCTCTAAATCCTCTTAAAAATGGTTTCTTCAAGTAATAATCACTACACTTTTACTTTTGAGCTATTGCCCAGTGTCTTGTTTAGTTTTACATGATCTATTAGCTCTGTGTGGCTATTAGTTTTATCTATATTTTTAAAGCTCTGTGTAAGTTTATACCACTATATTAAATATGTTAAAGATATACTCCTGGGGGGAGGGGAAAGCATCCATTGTTTTAATAAGCTCCTAAGACCTGCTATGTAAAATGAACCAGGTTAGAGGTTATGATCTGTCCATAATGTAACATATTTGGTACCATTTAACACAGAGTGTCCATATGGAGCCTGACTCAATGCCCATTAACTCAAGACTGACTTCAGGGGGCACTGAATCAAACTTATTATGATTCTGCTCTTGTACTGTAGAACACACACACACACACACACTATTAGTAGGATACCATTTCTGCTCAAGGACTACTACCCAACCCTACTGCTTGTATCCGTGTATAGTACAGAGGGCTGCAAGTACAGGACTTGTAGCATGACAAGCTAACATACTGTAGCAATTCCCTTAGTAAGAAGTGTGCTCTGATTCATTAGTGCACATGAAATTCATCTGTGGTGGCTTGGGTGTTGAGAGCTTTCCAGGACATTGCCCTTTCAGCAAAGCTAGTTTTCACTTAAAAAAAAAAAAAAAAAAAAGGACTTTAAGAATCCCATTTACTCCATGCACCTGATGAAGTGGGTTTTAGCCCATGAAAGCTTATGCCCAAATAAATTTGTTAGTTTAAGGTAGGGTGACCAGACGTCCCAATTTTATCGGGACTGTCCCGATATTTCCTTGTTTGTCCCACGTCCCGACTGGTCGGGACACTGGACAAACAAGGAAATGCGCTGGAGCCTGGAAGTGCTTGCACCCCCCCCCCCCCCCCCCCCCCCCCCCCCCCCCCCCCCCCCC
>NC_048298.1:301228836-301299058 GCF_013100865.1 Trachemys scripta elegans
CGGGGACCCAGCAGTGTGCACGCTGCGCCCAGCCCCTGGCCAGTTGCGTCTGAGCTGCTCCCCAGGTGGTGCTATCCCGCGGCGGAGGCATCGGCAGCCCAGCCCCGTTCGTTCTCCTGCGGGACCCGAGCGGGACGGGGGGGCTGGGGCCTGCTGCCCCCACTCCGGGGCCGCTGTGCAATAGCACCACCTCGGGAGCAGCCCAGACGCGACTGGCCAGGGGCTGGGCGCAGCGTGCGCGCTGCTGGGTCCCCGCAGCAGGCCCCGGCTCAGGGGGTTCGGGCCCGGGCGCCAGAGCCACAGCCGCCAAGCGCCATGGCCGCTTCCTCCCCCGCAGCAGTGGGAGCTGCAGCAGCGGCTGCTCCCAAGTCCCGCTGCCCGGGGGGAAGAGAACAGCCGCCGCCTGGCACTGCAGGCCGCCCCCCTCCTGTCCTACCACCCAACTGAGTCCTGCCTGCTCGGGACCAGGCCGGACTCTTACTTACCCCGGCCCCGCGCTTCCCCTGAGTCTCCCAGGCCTCCCTCCAGCACTTGCGGAGGAAGGGGTTGTTGTTTTTTTTTGCCACCCTCCCCCCTCGTCCCGATATTTGACTTGGTGATCTGGTCACCCTAGTTTAAGGTGCCACAAGGACTCCTCGTTGTTTCTGCTGATACAGACTAAAACAGCTACCCCTCTGAAACATAAGGATGAGATTGTACCTGATCAAAACAAACAATCTCACCACCGATGCATTTCCCCCAAATTTCCACAGTGCACTGTCCAAAGGAACAGGAACTCCAACCCAGGCCCGAATAGTCTGCAGGGAATATTACACAGACATATTCCATCCAGCTGGAATTGTCCACAACAACACCATCAAGATTACAAGCATCCATTTAAAACATCTGTCAGTTTAGTCATTAATCTGAAGAAAGTGGCAGGCCCACTAGTCATCCAAGGCATCACTGAATTCTCAAAGAGGCACTCTTACAGAGAAAATAATCTTTCAGTCTTCTTCCTAAAATGGTACTTGCCAGAATTTACTAGCCATATCCGTAGTGTGGAAGATAATTGGACACCCCTGAATTGGTCCAAAATATCAGGTCAATCAAAACGTGACTTTCTGAAACAGATCTATACCTGGCCTTGAGAAGGCCTTTTTCTTTAAACATGACATTTTAGCAGCCAATTAGCACCTAAATCATTAACACCCTTGATCACCTAGCTGCTTGCATTGCAGAGATCAATTAGTGCTATTAGGACACCTAATCAAATGCTATGTAAATACAGAACATAGGCCTTGTTCTCTGTGTGCAATGGGGAAATCTCTGCAAAAGACAATTCATGTTTCTTGGAACATTTGGAAAAAAGACTGAAAAAACTGCAAGTTACATTTAAGTTTGTAGCAAGGAATGTCACAGTACGTGACTCAAGACAAGCTAAAAAAGAGGAGACATTGCTTCCCCTACAGACAAGCAGGTCCAGCACAGAATAAAGGAAAACTATTAAAAACCTAAAGAAATGAATTCTGGAACAAAGAAATGCTTGAATGAAGGCACATCAGTTTCAAGTATAGGGTCAAAGCTAAAACCACTTCAGTTTATCCAATCTAAGATGAGCCATCATGGCTAGTAGGTGTTGTTGACTCTATTCAGCCCAGGGCCAGCTCTAGGTTTTTTGCCACCCCAAGCAAAAAAAAAAAAAAAAAAGTTGCCCCCCACCCCTGGGCTCTTCCTCCCCCCACCCCCTCCACACCTCCTGCTGCCCCAGCCCTGGGCTTCCACCCCACCCACCTCCCCACCAGTGCTGGCTCTGCCCACTCCCCCCTTGCTTCCAGCTGGTCTGGTGCTGGCAGGGTTGGGATAAGCAGTGGGGCTCCCGGGCCACACCTCAGCCCAGGGTCCCTCCAGCCAGGGCTCCCGCCTCCAGGACTGGCCGGGCAGAGCCAGGGAACAGCCCTGGCAGGGGGCTGAGGAGCTGGGGCAGGGTAGCCCCAGAGGGAGCGGAGCCCCGGAGAGTGGGACGTGGGCCCTGCATGGCAGCACCACACCCTCTATGGCCCCACTGCTGCTTCTGGCCACCCTGCCACAGTCCCTGGGCAGCTCTGGCCACTTCGCCCAGCCCTGGCTGCAGTGCTGGGGGGCGGCCGCCCTGTGGCATCTGCAGGTGGCTCTGTGTGCCCCGAGGGGCGGCTCCCAGCCCAAGTGTCCCCTGCTAGGAGCCTGCCCAGCCCAGCCACAAGGTGGACGCTGCTCTTCCGCAGCACAAACTGCAGCAACCCCAGGGCAATGCGCTGCTGCTGCCAGGGCTGGCTCTAGGCTCTTGCCACCTGAAGAAAAAAAAAAAAAATGGCCAGAATACTGCCCTTGAAAATGGGCCACCCCAAGCACCTGCTTGGTTTGCTGGTGCCTAGAGCCAGCCCTGGAGTCAACCATAGAGATGGAAACAGAATGACACTCCAGTTGAGGAAGCTATGGGCCAGACTGTGGCCCATTCCAGTGCAAGTGCAGGAGCAGGGGAGGGCATCATGAGTTTGTCACAGATCCACAGGTCCGGTGCTCTCATACAGCTTTAGAACAGTCCCTGGGCGAGCCCCTGCAGTGAGTCACCCCAGTGAAAGTAACCTTAAGGGGGCTAAGCCCCTTGGCTTCACTGCTTCCTGGGACTGAACCTCAGAGCCTTCAGTACCCCTGCTTCACACCAGGAGCTCCCTCCAACGAGTCCACCTGCATTGGACCCCAAAGGAACTCTTACACACCCAATGGGAGCAATGCAACCTCAACTTCCTGACTATGGACTTACTGACTCTCAGCCTGCATTGTAAAGACAGAAGAGTTTACTAGATGTCTGGAACACAGTATAGAATGTCCCTGGTTATCACAGAGAACAGAAAGTTACAGCATAGTCCATCTGGGTCAGTTCAGAGCCCGGAGCTCTCCTCTGACCCCTTCTTAGTCCCAGTCCAGAAGCTTCTCCTGCTTCCAGAAACCCACACTTAACCCCAACGGGCCCCTCCTTAGTCCTTTGATCTTGTTCCCCAGAAAACATGGTCATCTGGCCATGCCCTTAGCTCTTCAGCTGGTGGTAACCAGCTGGCTTCCTGAAGAGGGTGAGCCCTTCTAAGAATGGGCTCCACCACAGTCAGTTGTTAAGTGCCAAAATCCAGCCAATTGTCTTCTGGGACTCTCCAGTGGCATGGCCCCCAGGCCTAAATAGCCAAGTATCAGTCACACCTGGATCTCGGTAAAGAACACACAACCTTCTCCTCCCCCCCCCCCCCATGGGGAAACAGAGGCACACATTTATCCAAAATATTATGAAAAATTCCCACTTTGTCACAGCTTCTCCCTGTTCTGCACACCTCTGCAGCTTGTGGCCACAGTGTAGTTCTTGTGCTCACAAGTACAAAGACAGCTTCCACCTGTAACACTAGTTGTGCTAGAGCTGGAAAAATCCACACCCCTGAGAGACATAGTTATGGCCGACCTATCCACTGGTGTAGACAGCACTATGTCAATGAAAGAATTCTTCTGTCAGAATAGATAGATTACTTACCTTGACAGGAGAATCTCTCCCATCAGCACAGGTAAAATGCTACAATGTTTCAGTGAAGCCATTAAGTGTAGACAAGTCCTGAGGCACCTCAAGAGGAATAGGTAGGAAATCTGGCTCCAGATACAGCCTCTCCCCACAATGGCCAGCCACAGCAGGAAGCATATGCTCCACCCCCTTAAGGGACACTTTCCTTGTGCACTCAGGCCTCATCTACATCTAAAAGTTTTACTAGTACAACTATTTTGGTTAGGGCTGAGATTTGCGGTGGGGTGGTGGTGGTACTGAAATAGTTATATTAGCAAGAGCCCTAGCATGGCCACAGTTACACCACTAAAAAGGTGACATAAGACCAATTTATTAAATCATGTTATTCACCTTCCCACATGGAATAGCTATATTTATACAAGCATCTTTGTACTGATGAGATGCAATCCCCTAGTGTGGATGCAGTTTTTAGCTCTACCAGTATCATTAACATGGTACAATATATGCATTTAAACAAGCTTCAGAAACTGAGATATTGTCTCCTGAAGCTCTTGCTGGGGGAGAATCTGGCACTACTTCAACCCCAAAACGAGCCACTGCTTTAAAGATACAATTGAGCCCCAGGCTAGCTGCAATGAATCAGCGGATTCCTTTATTTGTAGATGATGGTTGGCTAATTTAATGAAACAAAAATATTGTAACCACAGGAAATGTGTTGTGTAGGACACAGGACCTTTCTGGATACTTTTGCCAGAAAAGCACTGCCTTCATTTCTCAAGCCAAATGTCCCTGGAGTCAAGTTATAAGGAATGTCTCATATGCTTAAATTATTGGTGACTCACAAGTCTATTAAACCATATTGCTCTAAACACAGTAACATGGATAACCTCCGTGTTTGACAGAATACAGCCAAGTGCATGGATTTAAATACTTTGATTATTTTAAGCCAAAAATTCAGTCATCTGAGATCACAACAATTGCCTCTCAGAGTTGTATTACTGCTTGATAGGTGTCCCAAGCCTCTGTTTGCCAGAAGCTGGGAATGGATCACTTGATTACCTGTTTGGTTCATTCCCTCTGGGGCACCTGGCATTGGCCACAGTCAGAAGACCGGATACCGGGCTATATGGACCTTTGGTCTGACCCAGTATGGCAGTTTTATGTTACATTGATAACAGCAATGACACTAGAAACAACTGATACTCATGCTAAATTGTGTTTTCTCCAGAATGATACCATTGAAGACATTGGGACCAAGGACTTCAAACCATAGTAAAGTGCACTTATGGTCAGATAAAAATGGCAGCCTGCTCAAAGCTATGCTTACTGTCTGAACGACTATAACTGAACACATTTTGCCTGAAGTAATGGGACTACTGAAGTGAGTAATTTGTAATTATCCTAAGTAAACATTGCAGAATTAGGCTTGTAGCTAGTGAAGATACATTTTTTCCTAATTTTACTTCTGTTACTGTTAGAGACCTGATACAGCTCTAGAAGAGTGAGCTGGGCTCTATTCTGGCTTAAGTCTCAACAAAATGGTTAGCTACATTCTGCAGGCAGAATCTTTATTCCTGATAAAGATCAGTGAACGGAAGAACACAAGCTGACTTGCACACTGAAAATTAAGGACCAGGTTCTGCTACCTTTACTTACCTTGTGTTGTACCTTACTCCACAAATAGTCTTTCACGCGTAAGGGCAAAAATATCTGGTCCTAGGTTTACACAGGGGGAAACAGGCTGGCCGCTGGAGCTAGATGCAGCACGCAGCTGTGTAGAGCACCAGGAAATTTGGGGCAATTTGGTGCCTCAAAAATTTCCTGTGCCCTACACAGCTGCATAGTTTGCATGTGAGTAGGGGCTCTAGAGCATTAGGGTGACTGATGTTTCTCAGAGCATCCAGGGCTGTCAGTTACTTTGAAGCAAGTGTCCTGTCCAGCTGGGTGTTGGCTCCCTAAGGCCTGGTCTACAATGGAGGTTGGGGGTGGGGGGTGAAGAGAAATCGATCCAAGTTACGCAACTTCAGCTAAGTGAATAATATAATAATGAAGTCGATGTACTTAGATCTACTCACTGCGGTGTCTTTCCTGTGGTGAGTCAACTGCTGACTCTCCCCTGTCGACTCCACCTGCACCTCTTGCGCCGGTGGAGTATAGGAGTTGACAGGAGAATGCTTGGGGGTTGATTTATCGTGTTTAGACTAGATGTGATAAATCGACCCCTGCTGGATCGATTGCTGCCTGCCAATCCGGTGGGTAGTATAGACATATCCTATCACAGCCAGCCCATCAAACACTCTCCTCAGGCCTGTATCAGCTCTGCTAGTTGACAATAGATGCATCCCAGCCCCAAATCACTTCAAAGTATCCCCCTGTAGTATCCAGCCCCTGATCACAGGCTATCCACAGATATCCCAGATCCTCCATTCACAAAGGGGAAGTGTATGTCAATTTAACCTTAGCCCACCACTCCTACATCATACACAGCACTTGTGTTTGATTGTAGTAAAATCAAAAAGAAGTTTATTTTAAGAAATAGAGGTTCAAATAGAAACAAGTGAGAGTTATGAAAACAAATGGTTAAAATACAAAACAAAAAGCACAACACATGAACTAGGGCCTACACTTTATTAATAGTTACCTATCCTATCTAAGGGATTAGATTTTCAACCCAAAATTCAGTCTTTTGCAGTGTTTGCTAGCCTCATGGATTTTTTTTTTTTTTTTTTTAAGGGTACCTCCTCAATGAGTGGTTACAGAGTTCTTTCTCTACCCTGATATACTTCAGATATCAAGAGAGAAGCTCCCAGATTTAGTGCAAGCTGTGTTGCCTCCGAGTCCAGTTGAAACAACTTAATTGCTCCAGATCTTAAAGTGTTTGAGGCCAAGGTATGCGCTCAAGTTTTGTATGGTGCAGAAGTAAGAGATCCTAGGACACCATTTCTCAAAGGTGGGTCAGGACCCCAAGGTGGGTCAAACTCATTTTAATGGGGTTGCCAGGACTGGTGTTTGACTTGCTGAGGCCTAGGGCTGACGCCCAAGCCCCACCACCCAGGGCCAAAGCTCGAGCCCCACAGCCCAGAGCTGATGCCAAAGCTCAAGTCCCACCACCTGGGGCAGTGGGGCTTTGGGTGGGCTCAGGTTTTGGTCCCCTTTCCTGAAGTCCTGTAGTAATTTTTGTTGTCAGAAGGGGATCCCAGTGCAATGAAGTTTGAGAACTCCTGTCCTAGGAGGTTGGAAGTGGTCCAAAACAAGTTTCTTAGGAAGATTCTGAGTCTCCCAAATATCCCAGCCACTCTCCTTAGAGCTAAGGCAGACATGAACTCTATTCTGGCTAAAGTGCAATTCCATAATATCAATTTTTGGTTTCACATTCATCGTCTGCATCCACAACGCTTGCCAAAGATAAGCGCAGAGGAATTGTCAGTCAGGCTTTAACCAAGAAAATTTACGTAACAGAGTATATGCAGAATTCTTTGCATTCTCTAGGCCTCTCAGAATTGGAACTGATTAGAATTAAGTTTAAATAATGGGAAATCCCTAATCAAACTGAGATTAGAGGATATTTATAAGCAATCAAACATGGCAGTTTTTGCCATTACAACTATGTCTTCTGGTTCACCTTTGTTAAAAAGGTCAAGGCTTATTTAGACAGTTTGTCCAACAACAAGCTAAGGAGGGCCTTTACAGGTCTGTTTTCAATCTATGAAGTCAACTTGCTCAGAAGGACTATATAGTGGCATTGAGAAATGTAATCAACTCTGTCCATACAGCTCTAAGCAGGTGGAAGACCTACCCCATTATTTATTATGTTGTAATTTGTATTGCCACTTGGTCAAAAGGGTTGTGTTTTTGTCCCAGATGCCTTGTTCTCTCAGAAAAGAGAATATTTATCAGGAACCAACAATATATCTGATTGAGTGGTTGCCCTATTTGTACCATCAGCTGCTAAAATAAGGCAAAGGCAAGTGGCATGGTGATTATACACACTGTAATTAGTTTAATGTTTGTATTTAGATTTTAATTTTTTGGATTTAGTTTTAAATATTATTGTAATACATTTTGATTTTGGCACATTGACCTATGGATAAGTCACTATTAATAAACTGGAAACCCTGTCATATTAAATTAGTCGTTTGTCTTTATTCCCAGACCAAGAGATCCCTTCACGGTCATATCATTCCTTTTCGCTTCCCAGTGGTTTCAATGTTTATCTTTGATGGTTCTCTTTGATTTTTCTGGTAGTTGCAATGGTGGACAACTGAGCAATACGTTACATAATAGCCTAGAATGGGCCATTCCCTGATGACTCACTTTCACTCCATGACCATACAGCATAGTTTTCAATAGTTACATTATTCCTTAATAATGACCTGTGCACATCTCACAATGATTGAGTATTTATAAATATGAGTACTGCAAGGTTTCAGTAGAACCTCACCTGCTAGCCTTTATAGATAAATACCATGATGGTGTATTAGACCTGACAAACTCACTACACCTGAGATAGGAGTTGTTTGCAAAGAACAGTGAACGCTTTGCCAGTTGGCACCAATAGCCATCCTGGTTTTTAATCACTGTGTCATGCCATCTAGGTTTGCTCTGAGCATGGTTAGAGGACAGTAATAAAGATGTCAGCAGCTGGCTTACAATACAGCTTTCACCATTACTACCAGCTGTGAAGTTCCAATCCTGGGAGTACAATGGTTGGCAATTTTAAGGAAGAGCTTATTGTAGGTAAGGTATAATAAGTGTGGGGAAAGTCATAGCAACAACTGTGAAATAAGAAAAAACAAACAACTAGGAGAGCAATGGAATTCACACTCTGAAATCAAGGAAATGGATACAGAATAATGAGGGTTGTGGAAATATGACTGACAACTTGGCTTTTCCACAGCCCTGAATGACATTCTTTCCTGGAACAGAGTCCATATCACAAATGAAGTGGAAGAGAACGGAAGAGAAGAAAATTATAATGACTGACCAATTCTGAGCCAGCAGAATGCTTTGGGAAAGGCTTATCCAAGCTAGATAGCAAAAGTGACATGGACTGTGTGCAGCTTCTGTTACTGAAATAGTACCACATAACAGCAGTAGAGAAATAGTAGTAGTAATATATATATATATGGTAATTTCTTCACATCTTAGCAGCAATAACTAAAAATCTTACAAGAAGAACCATTAAGTATACACAATGATTCATACAACAGTGCCTACTTTTGGTTGTGATCTCTCGCTCTTCTTTACTAATCATGTTGGTTATTTCACATTCATCTCACTTTCCAAACCCTCAGCTTCCCCCAGGTTTTGGGTGCCACCCATCAAAAAGTCTTTAGATATTTGAAGTCTTACTGTACATGGAACTGACTAAACATTTTTAATTGCAGTATTATTTATATCTAAAAATTCATGACAAGCCAGTTAACAGAAGCCATTGCCAGAGACCTGCAATCCAGCTAGACCTTATGGCCACAGAGGGTTTATTTAGGCTTTGCTCATAGCCCCATTTGTGGCAGGCACCAGGTGTACAGCCCTAAAATCCCTGTCCGTGGGGGCAAGGTTTCCTCAGAGGTCAGTGTGACAGAGAGTTCAGCTGTGGAGGCAAGGAAGGGTCTAAGAGCTCCCTGCAGATATGTGAATCAGCAGACCTTTCCAAAATGGATCTCCCAGTAGATATTAGACAGCTCCAGAACAGGGACCCTGCAGGGCACAGCCTATCCCCCTAGACCTCTCTAACCTCCTAGCAGCTAACTTTTGGGGATAGGAGGAGAGACTAACAGAATCCCAGTCCCCAGACTCCTCTTTGCCTCCTCCCTGCAGATGGTTTTACAAAGGTTACTATAGGCCCAGAGATTCAGTAGCTTCCATGGAGCCTATCCAGGAAAGGCAGATTCAGTCAGGGGGATGAGGAGCCTCTTATAGTTCTCTAGAGAGCCTGAGAACAGAACAGCTGAAGAACCACACCACATCCCCTACCACACTAGCTTCATCCACAGGAACAAGTAGACTGGCATGATGCTTCTGTATGCAGCAGTAAGGGGCTAACATACCTGCAATAGGGGAGAGAAGGTACTCACTTCTTGAGTCCCTCCTAGCAGCTGCAAGCTTTTCCCCACTCCTGGCACCCCCTGTAGGTTGCCAACCTGACTAGGCAGGTCTTCAGTGGCTCAGCCCTCTGACCAAGTCACACAGTCAAAATGGACTCCTTCCAGTGTAGCAAAGAGTTCAACAAACTATGTGCCCTCAACAAGGTCTTCATCCCCATCTCTGAGCCCTTGAAATCCAGGCCTTTACTCAGATTTCTAAGGGAGCCTTGTTTCCCCTTCTCAGAGCTTAGGCCACTTTCTTAGCAGCCAGTGGGGGGGATAATCAGGCTCACCCACTACTCCAGGTTCCAACCCAGGGACCATAAACAGGAGCCACATACTGCTTCCTTTAATTATTTGCTGCTGCATTACCTAGGCCTCTTCCCACCTAGTCCCTTTACCACCACCCATTACCTTAAGGTTAGAGTTCTCATCCTCTCGCACCCAGATCTAGCAAATGCAGCCCATCAAGCTGCTCTGGCCAGAGTACAGGATCAATCCTCACCCTCTGGTCCCAACCAGGAACTGATATGCTAAGGCCCTGCAGCTCCTTTTATTTAAGCCTGGCTGGTCTCTGATTGACTACTACCATATAGCCTTTCTAGGCAGGTCTGGAGGACCCACCTTCACTGCTCCTTCATGGGGCAGGATGTAGTAGTACAGCAGGGCTTCCAGCAGGGGGTCATGTACAGCTGTCACAATGGCCATGAGGATTTTGCTCTGGGTGTTTGATCTTACTTTGTGACTAGACTACGTGAACTTGGAGTTAGCTAAAACATCGCTGTTTTAAAATCCATCATGCAAATGCTCTTCTGTAGAGTAGAGATTTATAGTCAAGTGTTCTGGCCTATGTTTGAGCTTCACAGTGATCTCTGCCTAGGAAACTGGAGAGAAAGGACATGCATTGGTAGATCCATGTGTACTTACAGTGTTGTATAAGTAATACATTTCCCTCTCTGTTGCAGCTCAAACACCACGGTGATAAGCATGTTCTCATCTCAGCCTCTGTCTTTTCTTACCCATTATGCTCATCCACACATGCTCTCCAGACCGATCCTTTTGCCTCCTTTCCCCAGTCCTTGTTTGTGCCTTCTTTCCTGACCCCTTGTGAAGAACCTGCTGTTCTAGCTGTAACAGGCACCCTTCCTCCTTAGGACACACTTGTTTCATGAAGCCTTCCTACACTGGTCTCACCAGGGACATTTCGGACCCTTCTGGAGTTTGAACTATTGTTCTGTGTATTTTAGTTGTCAGAGAGAGACTTTAAGCTCCTCAAAACTAGGAGCTTGTCATCTTCCTACGAGTTCTGTAAATTTGCTGTAGAAAGTGTCTACCCCACAGTATTTAGCATTAGTATATGTAAAATAGACTGTCATTACACGCCAGGAAATTCCAGCTCCTTACACCATGGAAGTGGAGTGGTGAGAGAATTGTGGATTCACTGCCCTCAGTCTGAAGATCATTTGCTTCCACCTATGTCGTCACCATAAAATTACAAAGACATAAATTTAAAAGTGTTTTTAGCTAGAATGAGAAGGTAGCAGTGCTTTTTAGAAAGGAAGGAAGCTGGTCTGGTAGTTAAGGACCAGAACTGGGAATCAAGAGAGCTCGGTTGGGAATAATGCTTTCCTGCCTCACGAGGACGTTGTAAGACTATGTTCATTAATGTTTGTGAGGTATTCATATCCTACAATGAAGGACATAGAAAGATCTTTAAAAAATCAGTACATACAAACAATTAATCCACCACCTAGTAATGTCTGATTTTAGGACTTGCTGAGTATGCAGAACTCTCTCTGAAGTCAGGCAATTAAATCCCATAGTATGACAACATTACCAGGATTTTAGTTTCAGAAAGGCAGTTGTTACTTGTTCGGTCCAGTAGAAAATACTGAATTACAGCAAGCTTGTTTTTGTGCTTGTTCAACAGCATCAAGCAAAGTTTGACCTTTCATCTTTCCAGTAGTTAGTTGGAGACACTCTATAAATAATACAAATAAGCCACCCCCAGCCTAGCATGCTGTGAAGCTAGTTGCTAAGGCAGTAAATGATGCGTTTGTGTCAGTTCTTAATGGGGCGTGATTTTCATTTCATTTCTATAACTAATTCCCCATGTCTATCACCAGCTGTTTCACACGCATATGATAAGCTGCCACTCTTTTCCTGGCCAGCTGCCATTTTGGTTTCCTCCCCTAGGCCCTCCAGGCAGCTCATTTACCAGTCAGCTGCCATCTTGTGCTGATGTTATCACTAGTCAGGCAGAGCCAATGGTGCCAAAACTCAATCAATGCTGGATAGAAACTGCAAGAGGGAGAGAGCTGTCTGCTTCAGGAGATACTGGCAGAATAGATACTACTGGGATGCAAGGTGGAAAAGCTTGTGATAGTGGCTGGGAATTACTAGGGTGCCAATGGTATTTCACAGGTTTTATATGGGATTAGATATTTAACGTGGTAATTCCTGTTTACATGCACAGGGTTTAATTCATCCCCAAGGACCAGACTGTGGCTGGCCTTTTAGGGGGATGCACAGCCTGCATAAGGCTACAGCTGCAGTCTCTGTGTTCCTAGGACATACAGGGACTGCTCCCTCTGTGTGTGTGTGTGCACCAGGGAGCTTCAGGATGGTTTATATTTCCACAAAGTGCAGTTACTCCCTGAGCTCCTGCTGAGGTACTGCAGCTCCGTACTGTCCCATACCCAGGGCTGTGCCTTAGAAGTATTATCTTGCTACTAATTTCAGGTTGAAAATATGTCTCAAGCACAAAGATACCACAGCAAATGTTTTCGGCTTCCCACCATGATGGGCACAGTATAAGAGCCTGAATTGCACAGAACAGGCAGGGACCTTGGAGCACCTAGAACGGATCCTGTTAGGGTTAAATGACAGTGCTCCTAACTCCTGTGATTTTATTGTAAGTCTTGTGATATTTGGTGTTATTCTCAAAGCCCCAGCTCCTCCAGTCATATGAATGTCCGTTTTCATTTTTTAAAATGTAAGTTTCTAATCTTCATCATTGAGGAGGAAAACTTGAAAATGTGACCCATGTGTGTTGGGATAATGCCAAACTGGTGTGGCCATACTGAATGAATGGTGAGAACATGGCTTGACATGACTGAACTGCGAAAGAGGATTCTGGGAGCAGAATCCTTCTCTTAGCATCAGGCAGATTCCAGAGGTGAAACTGACTGGCTCCATGCTGTGTGTATGATCGATACTGATCTTTGAGTCAGCAAATATGTCCACTTGAAAGCCAACAACACATGTAGAATATCCCGAGTGGAGCATGGGCTGACTGGGGCATCTTGACCCTGTTGAAGGACATCACACAAGGGGCTGAAGTGAATGATTGAAAAGGGAGTGAATGTGGGGTAATTTTCAGTTGGCACCACTTTGCAGTCTCCTCTTAAAGTATTAATTAGGTAAAAATTAGTAGCCACACGCCCACTGGGCATGCTTTTAAGACATGTGACTCCTTTGAGGAAAAAGAGTATAAAAATCAAGCAAATTAAATTACTGTTGAGGGATTCCTTAATTAACACTTACAGAAGCAACGCTCCTAGACAGAGTAGCCAACACTCTGCTCTGTGGGCTCGTGTAGGACTGTGAACCAGAGGGGTCTCCAGGCAGCCAAGGCCTTGCCTCAAGGGAATCCCAGACAGACCAGAGGGCTAAGGAGACCAGACCTGGAGAGAAGAAGCCGTCCATAGAATCAGTAACCACCTTCTCTGTTTGCCAAGCAGGAACTGTGTGAGGCTAGCACAGGGCCTGTTTGTGTATGTTTGTGAAAGAGAGGCTTGCTAAGAGGAATGTTTAGCTCTTAATGTATAGTTCTTAATGTCTAACATAGGAGTTATGTGCTTAATGTAACCCTTTACTGCTTGTGTAATTCCTTCTCAAATAAACTGCAGTGTATGGCAAGATAATTACTGTGGACCTTTTTCACTGGTTTGACAGTAATCTGCTCCACTGGGAACCATTAAAGATCCATTCAGGGGTAGTAGCCCCCTGTTGCCAACATTTGGTAGCAGAGGATGGTTACTGTCATGTCCAAGAAAAAAAAGGTCTTTAAACTGAATCAAACTGTTTCTGAACTGGTTGCCTGTGAAGAGCTAGGTATCCTGAATCACTAGTGTTAACCAACTAATTTAAATATTGCTCTGAATCAGTTCTGACTTATATTAATTTTAACTTTAGCTACAGTATGCAGAGAGGGAAATATACCGGTGAATGGGATTGTATTGGTCATTCCTAGAGTCCATGATGCTTCACAAACACAGACAGGGAAGAGTCGTCGAACCTGAAGATGAGAGGGACTCCCCGAAGCCTCCAGTTGTGGTTGATGAGTGTTTGTTAAGACGGCTGCTTAAAAGCTTGGGGTCTGATCCATGTCTGGCTGATGCAGTCCCCACACTGCATGAGAAAGTTTTAGACAACTTGCTGTTGAGATACCGAAAGGGTTACACTCCTGAGAAAGCCCAAACAGTAGCAGATTTCATCTGTGCTATGTATTGTGCTGTAGATAAGCTTGTAAGGGAGTGAGATGTTGTGCAAGAAAGTTTGGAACAGGAATTGGAAAAACTAAAATGAATGAAAGCCTGAAACGTGACTTGCAAACTGCTGTAGTATAAAATGTAGCCAAGGCTTAGCAGATAACAGCTTTAACCCATACATGTCCGGAAAGAATAAATAAACAGGTGGAAGATGAAGAGGAGCCCCTTCCATGGCCTCCGGCAGCACAGCCAGTAGTGATAGCAAAAACGCCTCAGCCTTCACGGCAAATACAAGAGGAAGTAAATCGTCCTCTGACTGAAACTAAAAAACAGGCACTGGCTAAACAAATGGACTCTTTGACTAAGAGAGAATGTGCTTGTCTTGGCTGTTGGAATACATGGTTAGAAAATATTTAGATTGTGGAGATTTAAGAGAACTGATAATAACTTGTACTGGCCCTACGGAAGGAATAGCTTTGTTGGCAGAAATTGAGGCAGAGTTAAAGAAAGGTGACAGAGACGGTGTTATCCAGAAGGTAGCCTGATACTTTCTGATCCCCTCTAAATTGAGAAGGACAACTTTGTTAATACGTCAGAAGGAAAAATAATCTATTATGGCTTATTGTACTAGGCTGTTGTTGGTATGCTCTCTGGCTGAAATTGAGGAGAAACGGCTGACAGATTTGATCTATGATGGTTTAAGAAAACCTATTAAGGTGTTCATAGGACCCTGGATGGATTTAGATCAGGTTGAATTGATTAAAGCAGCTTAGGAGGCAGAAAGGGTAGTAAGTGGAGCAGGTAGTTCTTCTCGGAAAGTGATTAGTGAGGCTTCCTACAGTAATCAAGCAAGCTATAATGGCTCCAACCACACTGATACGGGACATGGTAGTTGCAATGAAATAGAACAAGGACAAGAACAGTATGGTAGGAGATGTGGAGTGTTTAGTGGGGGATCATTGTGAGCACAGGTATGGGCTCAACTTCAGAAAAGAGGGGCAGATATGGCCAGTTTGGAGACTTTGCTAGCTGCTTTAAATGATTTGATGGCAAGGACTAGATCACAGTCAGCGCTGCAACCAGGAGTTAAAGTTGTTGAAACTGTGGGAACAGGTACAGAAGATCTGCCGGTGATTTCTTATGGCTTGTTCTCCCCGGAATTGGCTCAGGTGAAATTGGCAGCTCCCTGTCAAGCTGGCTCCACATTTCAGTAAAAATGCCTCGCCCTTAACAACCTCTGTCCCCAAAGGTCAATGCTAGTAGCCAAATTACAGCCCCACATAATTGATAGATCTTACGTGGAAGAGGGGACAGAAGGAAACATATAATGGTTTCTGGCATTAATTAATACAGCAACAAAGGCAACTTTAAGTATTAAAACACCTACCAGGGGTAGTAGATCAAACTACATTTTAAATAAATACAGTGGTTTGTAACAGCATAACAGAGAAAGGTTTATTAAAAGTAGATATGGTACAACGGGAAAAGTGAATGATTCATTTGGCAGAAAGGCTGGTTGTGAGGAAAGAGACAGTAAATAACCAGATTATTTCAGAAGGATTAAGAAAGTGAGCCTGTAAAGCTGTGGCACTGCCAGACAATACGTAGATATTTAATAAGGGAAATTTCTCATGGTTTGGGCTAGAAAGAAAAGGCCGTGGTAAAGATAGTGAAAAAAATGTGTAAAGCTCAGTATTCCTAGTAAGCAGAAGCTGTTCCCCACATAAAAAAAAAACCTGTTGCAGGATCTAAAAGCACAAGGGGTCGTAGTAAAGTGTCAAAGCCCCTGCAACTCCCCAATCTGGCTTGTACAGAAACCGGATGGCAGATGACATCCCATGATTATATTATAAAAATATAATTGTAAATCTACCCTTGCTGTAGCCAACCTTCCAACTAGAATGGCCAGAGCAGTGGCCAGGGGGCTAACTGGTTCTCTGTACTGAATTTGTTATTTGTTAATTGTTTCTTTGTTATGTTAGTAACCTCTTTAAATTAATAACAGGCTAAATTATAAGAACTCCTGAGCTCCTGTTAACACCAAAGAAACAAATGCCTGAGCAGGTACAGAAGATCTGGGTCGCAAATTTGATGCAAACACTGGAAAACATTTGGACAGAGAAATCAACCCAGACAAAAGGAAGAGCCAAAGGAATAATTAAAATATCGATGAAAAATAGAAAACACGGTGATGCTTAAAATTGGTAAACAAAGGTAAAATAATCCCTATATAAAGGAAATCCTTTTCAGTTAACAGTTAAGTATATGGCCAGTCCCATGGCAGTTTTAGTAACCACTCTGGATGGAGACGTGTAAAAACATTCTGATCAAATCCAATTATACTTGCCAAGGGACTAAATATAATAATTTTCAGAAATGAATGCACAGTATGTACTAACCTGTAAGCAGGGCCGGCTCCAGGCACCAGCCCACCAAGCTTGTGCTTGGGGCGGCACCTGGAGGGGGGCAGCGCGGTGCTCCGGCTCTGGACGCCGGGGAGAGAGGAGCCCCGACCGGGACTCGCCACCCTCCCCCCGGCGCTCTGGCCACCCGGGAGAGCGGAGCCCCGACCGGGACTCGCTGCCCTCCCCGCGGCGCTCTGGCCGCCGGGGAGAGCGGAGCCCCGACCGGGACTCGCCGCCCTCCCCCCGGTGCTCTGGCCGCCGGGGAGAGCGGAGCCCCGACCGGGACTCGCCGCCCTCCCCCCGGCGCTCTGGGGGGCGGAGGGGGCGGCGGCCGGAGGCTTTTTTGCCTGGGGCGGCAAAAAAGCCAGAGCCGGCCCTGCCTATAAGGTTCAGTCAGAGCCTTGTGTGTTTTGTTTTTGTTTTGTTTGCTTGTGTTTTTGTAGGTCAATCTATAAATTTATGGAAGCAAGAAGTATGCTGAGAAATTTGCTATGGCTTGGTGGCGATATGATTACTAGACCTGTCTGTGCTACAGGATTCCACCTGAAGAATAAACCAGAAGATTGTTAAATTACTCAAATTTCAATACAATTAGCACTTTCTTAGGGACACAAGCATAAAAACATGCTGGGTCTAACTAAAGGCCCATCTAGACCAGCGTCCTGTCTTTTAGCAATGACCAATGCCAGGTGTTTCGGAGAAAATAAAACAGGCAATGATCAAGTATTCATTGCAGCCCATTCCCAGATTGTGGCAAACAGAGGCCAGGGACACCATCCTTGCCCATTTTGGCTAATAGCCTTTATGAATTTCTCTCTTTCTTTTACACAAAAAAACAAAACAAAAGCAAACCACCTTGTTATAGTCTTGGCCTTTACAACACAAGTTCCACAGGTTAATTTTCCTGTGTTTATTTCCTTATGTTTATTTTAAACCTGCTGCTTAGCAATCTTAATTGGTAACCTCTAGTTCTTGTGTTATAAAAAAAAAGAAGTAAATAACACTTTCTTACTTACTTTCTCAACAACAGTCAGGATTTCATAGACTTCTATTGTATTCCCCCTTTAGTTATCTTTTTTGAAAGTCCCAAACATGTTAATCTTTTCTTATATAAAATAGTTCCAGACCCCTGATTATTTTTGTTGCTTTTTTTCTATGCTTTTTTTTTCAGATATGGCTATGGCACATTACGTGAATGTTTCTAGGCATCTATACACAATGATTCCAGAACGTTTTTTCTTTTGGGTGGTAGCAGCTAATTTAGACCCCATTCTTTTATAAGTTTAGTTGGAATTATGTTTTTCCAACATGCATTATTTTGCATTGGTCAGCATTAAATTTCATCTGCTTAGTCACCCTAAAGTTTTGTATCATCTGCAAATTTTTGCCACTTCATTGTTTGCCTTTTTAATATATAGATCATTTAACAATACTGCCTTTTCCCAGTACAGACCCCTGGAAAGGCCACTGTTTACCTCTCTCCATTCTAAAAACTAACCAGTTATTTTTGCCTTTTGTCTCTTATCTTTTAACCAGTTATTGATCCATAAAAGACTTTCTCTTTTATCCTATAGCAGCTCACCTTGCCCAAAAACCTTCAGTAAGGGTTTTATATCCTTGTTAATCTTCTCAACGAATTCTAGTGAACTAATCTTTACTATAATTTCTTAACTGTAAAGATGAATGCAAATTTCTTTAGTTCTTCTATATCAGCTTTATTCTTCTTGGGTGTTCCAAGGTGCTAAGGAGACCTTAATTGCCCAGTGGCCTTACTGGTTGTGTAGTAGGCTTCCTGCTTTTGATATACTATCAGTATAGGAAAATCTCAAAATCTGAAAGCAGCCTTCAGGCTTAATTCTCTGAGGAGGGGAAAGTTTTTAAAAAAAGCTTTTGGAAAGTCTAAATTCCAGTATTGGGATAGATAACGGTACAGATTTAATTAAAGTCCTAGCCAGAGTAAATCTTACTGTGAGCAACAACTTGAAGTCAACCTTTGCCAAAAGTCATGTACAGAAGTCATGTTAGAGTTGTTTCCCTGATAATGTTTACTTTAGCAACATTTATTTCACTTGGATCAAAGGGAGAAAAAAGGCTAAAAGAAAGCAAAGTAAAAGGGAATAAAAAAAATTTCTATCCAGGCAACTGATTTTCCAATATAAAAACTCTCCACAACTCAATAAAGGAATATCCCGTTGCTAAACCAGGTAAAGGGGATGAGAAGAAGAAAGAATGTAGAGGATGGGGAAATCTGCCACGCTATGGTAACAGAATCCATCATTCCCTCTGAGGCCATAAAAAACACTGCGGGAATGTGGACATTTCATGTACCAAATAAGACATGTATTTTTGTTTGGGTACAGGGATTAACATCCAAGATATTAACAAAAAGGTGGCAAGAACCTTCAGAAAAACATGCTTTAGTCATTAAGAGGGAATATAATCCAACTACCAAAAGGTGTTTAGGGATCTCAAGTGTAACAAATGGTGCATATGCATTGGGGGCCAACGTATTTCAAGCAATTAATTCCAAAACTGGGGAATTGTGGGACCCACATATGCCACATAAAGAAACCCCTCAGACATACCAACACCATTGGAAAAAAGCACCCTACGAATATATAATTCAAGGGGCATGGTTTTAAAATAAAACTTAAATTCCAGTCATAAATATAGGATCAACTGTAAAATTGTATAACATCACTGAGAATATGGAAATATGTCAATGAAGATGTAATTGGTGCACACAGAACACATGTTTACTGGGGTATGGTAATAAATCTGTATTTAAAGTGTCCAAACAAAAGTACCCTAATATAAATGTGCTTTAAGATGCCATGCCTCATATGGGGACAATATGTAATATATGGGAGGATAAACATGGGTTAAGGTAACCAAATCAATACAAGAACGTCACAATGATCCTAAACGTATAAAATGGTTAATTCCAGATTGTAATCATAGTATATATATACACAATGAATCTAAATTTAAGATTTCTGTAATCTTAATCCCTAAGGAGTAGATAATCAACCGTCTGTCACAGAGTCACCAGGCTAATGCTCTAAAACTGCTCTCAAAAAGCCAAAATCCTGGTGAGGCATGCCTCCCCTCACACTGTTGCCAAAAAAAGCCTAAGTGGTCTTGGCCTTCCTGTGTCTGACCTCCAGACATTTAGCATCCCTGCAGTGAGTCCGCCTGGGCGTGGCTCCTGGGGAAGCCAAAGGGCCCTGCAGTTCAACTCCGTAGTCAGCTGTAACTCTCAGCCAACATTGTAAAATGGAGGGTTTATTAATTAACAGGTACACAATGTGGAACGGACTTGTTGGCACAGGAATTGGTAACTTTTAGCCAAGTCCATCTTGGACTCTCCGCCTCTCTCCCAACCACAGACTGCCCAGCTTCTAGCAACCCGACCTCCAACACACCCATTGCTCCTCCTCCTGGTCTTTGGCTCACTTCCCGGGCAAAGTGTCACCTGGTCGCATCCCCCGTTCTAGGTTTTAGGTTACGAAGAGCACCTTCTATAGCTTATGTACACGCAACTGGAGTAGCCTTACCTGCCCTCAAGGGTCTTAGCAAGTCACATGCCCTTGTTCCTACCACCTAAGCATTGATGCAATATGCAGGAAAACTAAGGCACCACATAGTATTTATGCAAAACAGTCAAAACTCACATAGGCTCACTTACAACAAAAAGTGTACCAGGTAATATATACCAGCACCTGGAAAATAAAACAGGGTACTATAAAATAGTACCAAAAGGGAAATGAATTATGGTAAATACCCAAAGTGAAATGGAAACAAATAATAGGAGCCCAGTAAAAACAGGGCACCTTAATCACAATTGAAATTTGGATTAAAAAGGAGGTAACCGCACCATGAATTTACAATAAAAAAAGGATTGGTGAGAATTATATAAAATAAACCAAGATATATGTTGGTATCAAAAGGAAAAGGGTAATGTAGTAATAAATAACCTGACCTATGGACTGAGGAATGAAATGTTCTCGTGGAGATATAACTCGTTTCCAGTATGAACATTATCAATGGCACCCTCAAATAACTAAAACCTTTTCAAAAAATGTATACAATTAAGTTGTTGAATTATGCTACTAAAAATCATAAGATAAGTTTATAAAAACCAGAAAAGGAGACACATGATCTAATAGTTAGCGCACAAATTGTGGGTATGATTGATGTGATATTAAAATTATCTTTGGTAACTGAATTAACGCTTAAAGAAGCAACGCTGCTAGACAGAGTAGCCAAAACTCTGCTCCGTGGGCTCGTGTAGGACTGTGAACCAGAGGGGTCTCCAGGCAGCCAAGGCCTTGCCTTGAGGGAATCCGAGACAGACCAGAGAGCTGAGGAGACCAGACCTGGAGAGAAGAAGCCATCCATAGAATCGGTAACCACCTTCTCTGTTTGCCAAGCAGGAACTGTGTGAGGCTAGCACAGGGCCTGTTTGTGTATGTTTGTGAAAGAGAGGCTTGCTAAGAGGAATGTATAGCTCATAATGTATAGTTCTTAATGTCTAACATAGAAGTTATGTGTTTAATGTAACCCTTTACTGCTTGTGTAATTCCTTCTCAAATAAACTGCAGTGTATGGCAAGATAATTACTGTAGACCTTTTTCAATGGTATGACAGTAATCTGCTCCACTGGGAGCCATTAAAGATCCATTCAGGGGTAGTAGCCCCCTGGTGTCAACAATGTGCATCCTAAAGATTAAAAAACCAGTGTGAACCCAATTTTTCTTTTACATTTCATGATTTTTGAGCCCATTTCCTGATTTTGGGGGGACCTGACTCATGATATTTTGAATACTTGGGTTGGTAATACTGAGGTGAGTGGACTAATTTTATCTTCAGCGACTTTTTTTAATGTGTCCTTCGTTGCGAGTTCAGCTTAAGAAATCTTCATTGAATTCATCATATTTTATATGGGGTTCTTCTGTAAGGTTCCTCATATGTTAACACACAGCATAGCACAGAAGTCAGTATCCTTTATTTTGTATTTTTACTCTCCCCATTGCTATATAACACTTCCTGAACTATCCTCCCTGTCCTGTATTTTGATTCACATTTGCCTTAATATCACAGAGTTGGCATATTTTCTCTCACTTTCTCAGTCTGCGATTTCATAACAGACACAGCGTTGACCTCTGTTCATAAAATTCTAGAAAACCTTTGTTATGCCTAAGGAATTTTCTGTACTGCTTGGTCCTGTGTTTCTCATTCTGGTCCTTTCTTCCCCATTTAAAGACATATAGTGCTGATGCTCTCCTTTGGTTGCTGGCATGCTACAATGATATCAAACCAATTCTGACCCTAGTCTTGCATATTCAGCTGAAGGTACCAATGGTGAAAGTGCTTGGGGCCATTATATGTAGCATAACTGAAACATCAGGAGGGTAAAAATGATAGCATTCTGTGAAGGCTGTTTGAATTTCAAATGTGTTATGAGTCACTTGAACAACTGACTGAGTAATTCAGGGCTGTAAGAAAAATATTCTATAGAAGCATGCCCTTTGCCTTGATCTGCTTTTGTTTTCTGTTCTGTACATTAGAACAGACAAATTATTCCAGCATAGTCCACTTATTGTCTGTATTCCCAAACAAAATAATTGGTTTAGCTTGCCCTAGTGTATTTTGCCATAATGCAAAAAATAAAAGACAAGAAAATCATCAGTTAAGGCAACAGCTGCACCAAACCCAAACCCAATCTCCAAGCACTAACCCCCGCCCCGCACCATCCTGACACTCCACTATACCCACTCACTAATACCCTCTCTAATACACACTTGCTTTCAGTTTGACAATGCTTTCATCTTTAGTGCACACCTCGAAGAATGAAAATCACACTGCACAGCCTTGACTCTGATCTCACAATGTTACCTTACCACAGAGTCAGAAGGACCCATCAAATCATCTAGTCTGACCTCCTGTATATCACAGGCCACCAATACCACCCAGCCACCCTTACACCAAGCCTAACAACCAGAATTGGAGCAAAGTACTACAGCCCTCAGGAGACTATTTGCATAATCGTATCATGAATTAGGCAGAAAATGACTGCAAAGTTGATTATATACTCTACATTACTTACCTTAATAGAAGCACAGACAAATTTAGTATACCGACCAGATCCACAAATGGGGCAAGTCAGTGGAGCTCCATGTAGGATTTGGCCAGATCAGCTATATACCCTATGAAAATCAGTGCGTCAAAGTGGGAACCCAAAATCACTAATCATTTTTAAACAATTTGACTGGAGTCTCTACTGATGACTTCATCATTCCAAAAGGTTAGTTAAAAGACAGTTAAGGTCACTCAAGTGCCTACTCATTAGTTGAATCCTCACTCAGTCTTTGCAACTGACAGGCATGGTTTTGTCTGCTCCGTGTAATCTCACTTATTTCCATTGCATAGAAAACTCACTCTTCCTCACCCAACCTCCTCACTGTTCCACACACTCCATGACAGCTATTGGACTTGAAGCAGGTATTAATTCCAGGGAATTCTGGTGGCTTGTGTTAAACAGGAGGTCATGCTAAATAACCACAATAGTCTCTTAAGGCTTTAGAATCTATGAATAGATCCAAGTGTTCAATATATAGACTCGGATACTAATTTTGCATCTGAGATCCACGTGGGATAAGAATACTATTAGTTTGGACACTAGGTAATTTACAAACATACATGAAAGAAATGATCCCTACCCTGAAAAGTTTACAGTCTAAATTAATTAGCACTGGTCCCCAAACCAGCTCTTGGGCACCACACTATTGACCCCATTCCACTCTGATGATCAGCCATTCACTGCAACTGTAGCCATATCTGAGAAATGCAGGGATATGGGGTAGAGTGCTTTTCATTTTAGAGCCTGATTCACCTTCCATTTGCGCCAGTGGGACTCTTTTCATTTACTTTAACAGAAACTGGAATTGGCCCTTAGAGTAATGTAGGCTTCACTAGGTAGAATATCTCCTCTTCAAGGGTCATAGGTCCACTCAGCACAAGCCGGTTCTAGAACAGTAATACATCCCATCTGTTTTGGAGTTCTTCTCTTATAAATTCCAAACACAGTCAGCTGCATTTTTAAATTGACTTTACAAAAGCCCAAAGCAATCTCCTGATATGTGCAAGAGCAAACATTTTGGCCAAGTAACTGCCTAGCAATTGTCAATGGATCATTGAGACATGAAAGAGTTGACATATCAATCTGAAAGCCTGTTTTGACAGCCAGTAGAGGGCAGTGGTGCTCACATCCAAAAGATAATTTATCATGACGCACAGTCATGACTTGAAGAGTTAAAAAATAATTCTAATCTTTTAAAAGTGAAAGTGACAATAATGCCACTGTCTTGCTTCCTGGCAGAGATAATCAAGGTTATGCAGTTTATCCCAGCGAGAGCTGGGAGTTTATTAACCCAAGCACTGGATGAATTAATTACTGCTGCCTGATGAAAATAACACAAGGCCACTATTATTGGGCAGCCCATAACTGACAACCTTTGCAGTTTCTGGAAATCATCCAAAAGCCATACCTCACCCCCCAAAAAACAAAACAAGCATATTAAGCATAAAACAAATTCTTCTACATATTTCATTCCAGTGGTGTTAAACATTGCATAGAGATAAAGGCTTTAGTAAGGTCTTGATAAGCATGAGTATATTGGAGATTTTAAAATAGCTTCTTCCTTCCACCAGTAGTGGACCAGAATCAGCACATTTTGACACCTTCCTCCCATATAGCACCATAAACATATATAGTGCTTTAGAAAACATATAAGAAAGACAGGCTCCCTGCCTAAAAGAACTTGCAAGCTAACTCAGATTCCTGCAGTACACAGGGCAACATTTCAAGCTGCTTCCCCAACCTTCATTTTATCTAGCTTGTTAACGTCCCCCTTAAAATGAATCTCATTTCTTGGTCCTCCACTTTTTGTTGTTGAGTTGCCCCTATAGCTAACAGGTAGAAAGGTATGGAGGCTGTGAACTGGTGACTTCCATACTGTTGTAAAATACCATACTCCACACATGCTGTGTGCAGTCAAAATTCAACTTCGCCCTGGAGTCCAACTTTACTAACAACAAAATGCATAATAAGACAACAAAGTGCAGCCTAAGCCTTCTTCCCCAGTTTGGCTGCTGCTAGGAGTCCCACGGCAGGGCTCCTCAGATCTGAAATCCCTCTGTCATTGCAGCCCAGCTCTGAAGCAGGTTTCTCCCTTTTTCATTCCATACTATTGGCAAACCCTCCCTCAAGATTAGTGGCAGGTGTTGTGAGGCAGGTTCGACTTTAGCCTTGGTTTCCTGTACAGACTTTTAACTCCTTCTTGTAGTGGGCCTGACATTCCATTGCTTTACATTTGATGTAGTCGCATACACCTATATAAAGTGCATGTAGAAGTGTTGCCACAGGTGTAAGCGAGTGAAAAATTATGAATTGATAGCATTTTACACTTTCTTTACACAGGTGTAAATCTCTCAATCTTAAGATTTTTTACTGCTGCCCATCACTATAGTGACTACACAGGGTGCCCGGCAATGACTGCTTACTGAAAGAATAGGTTTTAGGGAGGGATGTGATGGAGGAGAAGAATACCTGTCATATGGGAAGCAGGAGATTTTTCTGAGTGTAGGAGGAAGTGGTGTGGAAAAATGCTAAGAGTGGGAGTTTGGGAGAAGGAATGCATGGAGGAGCACAGGAAGTGAGAGGGGTGTGTACTTCTTCTTTGCCTTTGCCTTGTCCTGTCAGTCAGGGTCAGCTTTGGTTCTTTGTCTCCAAGCATGCTTGTCAAGTGCATCTTCCAAGCTGACACCAACCTTCTTCATGTTCTCCTTCAGCATCTCAAACCACCTTTCTCTAGGTCTTCCTTGTGGTCTTTGTCCCATGACTACTAGCTTTTGTAGTCTCTGGCCACCATATCCCACATTATGTAGTCTCACAGGACCCAGTCATCTCAGCCAGTACTCCCTCAGCTTTTCAATGACGGGTGCTACCTGTGTCATGTCTTGTACCGTTTCACTGTGTAGCCTATCAGCTCTTGTTTTACCCCTATCCACCTGAGCATTCTCATTTTGCAGGGTGTTCTTTTCTCTTCCTCATTGGCCAGCATTCCAACCCATATGTCATGGCTGGCCTAATCATGATCTTGTACACTTTGCTCTATAGTTTACTTGGCATATTCTTACCACAGAGAATTCCTAACAACTCCCTCCATTTACAAGAAGTATTCTTCATATGGCTCGTAACATCTGCATCCACATTCCCATCATGGCTCAATCACTGAACCAAAGTATTTAAATTGTTGCACAGATTTTAACTCTATGCCATCTAGTTTTACTGACTTCTCCTTGTGCCTCTCAATGAAGCATCACATGTATTCCATCTTTTGTCAGGTGATTCCTAGGACATTTTCTTCTAATGCAGCCCTCCATCGGTCCCTTTCCAGTTCATACTTATCTTCATGGCACAACATAATGTCACTGGTGAAAAGCAGGCTCCATGAGGTGCCCGTACAATGAGACAAAATTAAAATGCATGTACAGTAGTAGTTCAGTATTTATAGGGTGCTAATTTACTTTCAACATACTTCCATTATTCAGTTAGACCACAGTGTATAGTTCAGTGTAAAAAATCTACAACATTGTTCCCAAATTCCCTCAAAAGAGCGATCACACATGCAAGAGTACTATTAGTCATAACACCCACAGGAAAAGTATTCAAATTGTAAATTAGATTTCTCTAAATATAAAAGAGATTTGTTCTGTTCAGTGCACGAGATATGAGACTAAAAGAGACCACATTCTACCTCAGTCAGTCCACCTCAATCCTCACTTAAGCTTTGTATCTATCTACAGGCAAACACATCACAAATCAAATTAAACCAGCGGAATGCTGGTGGCATATCAGTTCTCATCCAGACTGTAAGAATGGTCTCCAAGCTAGGAATAAGAGGTTAAAAAACAGCTGTCCTAGATGTTCTTAATAAAGCTGCCATAAGCGTGGCTCCGAATTACAGTGACATCTGTTGTGTACCCAATGAGTGATCATAGATAATATCTCTTCCCATAAGATTTCATTGTATGGCCATAACCAGGAGTCCTTGTTCCAATATGTACAGATAATTAGTCATACCCACATTTCAAATAAGGAGTAATTCCACTGTGAGTATTAATGTTCAGCATGAGAGTAAAATCTATGCATTATGTTTAATTGAGTTTTTGTAATTAAATTGCAAGTTGAAATTACTTCATATTTCTGAACGCAAGACTCCATATCTCATCATCTAGTGCAGATCCTAATAGTTCTTCACAAGCTCTTCTTTCCTTATTAAACGCTAGCAGAATTGAGCAAAATTTGATGTTATAAGCTGTGGATATTTTGTTCTAGTCATAGTATCATTAAATATGAGTTTTACAACGTGTTTCATATTACCAACATAAAGGGAACACTGATACTATTGACTAATAAAATGGCCAAGAGTTTCAAAAGTGTCAAGTGATTTTTTAGGTAATTTGAGCCTTGTAAAGGGGACTGATATTCAAAAAGTGCTGAGCAGCCACCCTCTGAGGGTATGTCTACACAGCAACTAGACACCTGCCACTGGCCTGTGCTAGCAGATTCAGACTCCGGTTGTGGGGCTGTTTCATTGCTGTGTAGACTTCTGGGCTAGGGCTCGAGCCCGAGCTCTGGGGCCCTCCCACCTCAAAATAAGGCACCAAAAACAAATCACTTTTGAAAACCTTGGGTCTTATCTACAGAATAATCTAAACATTACTGGATACAAGTAAATATTTCTGCTTGAACTGAATTATTGGAATGCCCAAAAACTTCTTCCAGCAAACCTCCTTCTATCCGTTCCCCTTTCCCAACTGCAAATAAGTTCAAACAGTTCATGATCCACAATGGCTGTTCATAACAGATCTCCGTGTGGGATTGTCAGAACCCAATGTACAACTAGAACTGGTTGAGAATTTTTTGATTAAACCTTTTTTGTTGAGAAAATGCCAATTAGTTGAAGCTAAAACTGTTCACAGGAAAGGGTCCGTTTTGATTAGTTTATTTTTTTTTTAAATGGAAAAACGTTTCCAACTTGTTGAAATGTCTTGTTTTGCTATTTTTAAACAAAATTCCTCAGTTCAAAAATGACGTTTTGTTTCAAAATTTAAGTTAATTTTACTATAATTTTTGAAAGGTTAAAATCAAAATAAAACATTTAAAAATGATCACAATGAAACATTTTAAGTGACCCAAGCTGAATAATTGTTGGTTCATAAAAACATTTGAAATTTGATTTTTCCTCCTGGGTCAGGAAAGGAAAATGTTTCAAAATATCAAAAATGTCTTTTTGATGGGAAAATCATTTCCTACCCAGCTCTACATACAACATCAATGTGAGCCAGAAGGGTTCCAGAAACACAACATTCTGTAAGCAAATGGAATTAAGTTAGCTAATGCCCGTGAATTCTATGTTTAATTATTGTGTACTTTCTACCTTTTACATAAAACCATGGTCACTCAGAAATGGATGAATAGTGGGATAAAAACTAATTTACCAACCTCTGAAATCTGAAATGCAAATTTCAATTTCAAATGTATTTGCAACCCTTTCACATTCATTTCCTTTGTACATCCAGGGCCAGGTCCTCAATCTTGGAAATGGCACCCTCTGCACCGGCTGAGCCAAGGAGGCCATAAAACTGCCTTAATCTCATAGATGAGGATTCTCCCTTTGTGAGGGAATCCCAAAGAAGTGCAAAGCTGGCAGCACAACCCCTTGCTGCCACCTGCCAATGCATGGGGGTGGTCAGGGCAAGGCTGGGGTAGAAGGAGTTGCCATAATGTGCTATTTCTTTAGCAATCCCTGGCTGCCACAACAGTCCACTGGGGGCTTTTACCAGCCAGTGTAAATCAGAGCAGCCCTGAGACTCTAACTTAGACCAGGAGCTCAAATAGCCTCTGGTAGCCCCCGTGATCAGCAATATGCACTGTCACCCTTATCCCCAGCCTCTCAGGTTCTGCACCTAGCAGTTTTCAGCCAGACCCAGACTGGGGCCTCTGTAACTAATAAATAGTTGCACTTTGAACTAACTGCCTTTGCTCCAACGCTCTGAATTCAGTTAAAAGGGCAGTTTCTTACCTGGTAAAATAATAGTTACATGAATTGAAGGTCCAGTCTGCCCATGTTTAAAGCCCTTTTGTAGCAAGATGGCACACTTTAGGAGCATGCACTGGGATCCAGGACCCTTCTGTTCAGGCAACCTGTTACCAGGTGTTTGAACTCCATGGGCAGGATTTTAGACCCTATTAGTCTAACTCTGTTCCCATTGAAGGCAACGGGAGCTTTACCTTAGTGGGGGTAGAGTAACACTTTTGTAAATCCCACCCCTACCACCGTGCAAGTGAAGTGGAATTGCTGTGGAGTCAGGCTAGCAGGAAGATTCATTATATAAAAGGAGGTTGGCAGACTGGGAACTAAGGCCTTGGCCAGTGAGGTTTTGCAGGGAAACTACTAGGAACAGCCAGGTTTCATCAGAAAGCTTAGGTTAAAGTTTATCTTTGGTTGTTATTTGAACTACTCATAGTGCCAAATCCCAGGATGGGGATACATTTGGATGATATTGTGTGTTTATTATATTAGCCTCACGAAAACCTGCATGAACAAAGGATGTAAAGTCGAGGTTAAATCTCTGCCCTTCATTCACCCCTCTATGACTACGTATCGCAGAGATTTCCTATCACTGTGTGATCTCACCTACTGTGCAGTGTGTGCCACAAATCAGGCTACTGCTTTGGCTTGGAAATTTTTAGTAAATTTCACAGCAGGAAAAGACAGTAAGTCACAGATAGGTCCCCAAATAATGCAGTTTTTGCTACATCAACATGCATACCCCACACGCACCCTGCAGTCGCAGCTCCTGTCCCACAGGGGTGGCCCTGGATCCATGTTCTGGGCATGCAATTGCTGCAATACCCACATTTGGCCCAGCCGCCCTTCTGTAGATGGAGGCAGAGGGGCAGATGGGCCAAATTTGATTGGCATTGTGACTGAGCGCACGGGGTCACAATTCCACATAGGTTTGGTCCATCCGCCCCTTCGTAGATGGAGACAGGAGTGTGCGAGCCAAACCTGGGTGGCATTGTGACCACATGTACCAGGTTGCAATGCCTCTTGGTTTAACTGACTTTATTCAAATTCATGATTTCTGTGCCCACTGTGACTTTCATGTCAAAATCATGGCCCTAGCCACAATACACAGGTGAAACAAGTTGCATTAGCAGTGAGGCATAGCTTTAACCTTGTATTTCTTTGTTCTGGTGAAATCAGATATGGTAGGGTCAAATTCAGCTGTGATTCTATTGCCTGTGCAGTTGCACTTGTATGTCCTCCAGCTTTCAAAAGATGGGATTTATTAGCAAGAAACTATGGTATAACTAAACGAGTGCACAGAAACAATTGGGCGGGTATAGGAATGTAAAGCCTCATCTTACACCAGATTTTTAAATTAAAGGAGTAATACCTGCGAATCTAACAAAGGTTCCTGTTATATGTGCATCTGAGATTATATATATAAGCAAGGTCTGAAGGAGCTCTCCCCTGATAGCTAGTGATGAGCTGGGAGGGGGCGGGGGGTCGGTGCAGTGGTGGCAGTAGGCAGTGACGCCAAGTGAATGGCAGCAACTGTGAGTCAGTTGCAGCGGTGTCAGCAATGAAGGCATCGCTTGACAGTTCTACCCCCTCACATGAATGCACTTCTGAACACTGGGTCTTTGCTGACTAAGGACAGCAGCTGTGAGTGGAGTGTGGCAGAGAGAAAGAGGAGAGACATGTTAAAGGGAAATTGGTTGGACTTTCACACCACAAGGTGAGAAATGGAGGCAAAGGACACTGCCCAATGTACTCTGTGGCGGGAGTTTTGCTCATGGTCAGATGTGTTCAGATCATCATTGTGGAGTTTCCCCAAATTAATGCCAGGTTCCTTCCCTTTGTATTAAAAGTTTTATCTGCTATACACAGACTCAGTGTTTGTGAGTGGGGAAGTATTGCCTCGTAGAGGCACCCAGGGGGTGGTGGTTAATTTCCCCAGATTAGTGGGTGAGGCTCCAGTTAATTCTGTATTTTATTGTTAAGAGGGATCCCTGGATATTGAACCCGGCCCTTGTTGCTGCTGACTCCACTTGGCAGAAGGGCTACATATGAAAGTTAACTCTCTAGCTAAGTTAGTCGTGTGTGCAGCTCTACTGATCTTCATTGTGAATACTGGTAAAAAGTGCTAAAAACTAAGAGGAAATGACAAGTCAGAACCAAGAGGACAACTCAGTGTTGTTGGTTCTACAAGCAGCACCTAACCTGACAGGCTATCGCACTGCCCACCTGTGTCACGCAACCTCTCTGTTTTAGGTGTCCCATCCATCAAAATATAGCAAATAATATTGCTTCATACTTACACAGAGATTTTTCATCTCTAGATCTCAAAGCAGATTACAAAGGTGGTAAACATTAGCTCGATTTTGTACTTGGCCTAAATACAGTGAGTTGAAGCAATTTGTATGAGAGGCACTGTACGTTAGTAGCTAAGTTATATGTCTGCCAACTCAGAAATCAGGCTTGCATTTCAAACACAAATCTCTTTCTGTACTTGTTAGTAAATTTTGTTCCTTGGTTGTCTCATAAGAATGGATCCCATGCACATTCCTTCCAGGACAAAGGGACATCTGGGGGAGATGAGGGGGTGCAGGGGAAGGAATAATCTTACTAGATCTTGGAATTTCTTTCAGTTTTGAAAAAGAGCCCAGAGTGGCTCACAGGTGAATGGTATAATAATCTCTGGCATCAGGCTTTCTTCTTTGTCTGCTTCACAAACAGAGAATTGGACCTATTTTTCACATAATGGCGATTTTCTATTCTTGCCCTTGAAAACTACCTCTTGCCTGAACTAATGTCAAATTTTGCCTATGTTTCAAATGCTGTGGTGTACTGTGATTTTGTTGGGCAGACTGAAGGACACAATGAAAAACAGAAAATACTTTGCAAAAATGCCACAAAGACACTGCGTTACATTTTTTTAATCCGAAAAGCACTTGCTCACTTTTATCAAAATTTTCACAAAATGTTCTAATTGTCAATTAAACTTAAAAATGTTAAAGCAAGAGGATTTCTCTCTGTTTTTTTTGAATTACTGGGGGAATCAATATTAGCTATATAATAGGGACTGTTAACTATCAACTACAGAAAGTTTCCCATGCTTTCTAAGTTGTAGCCTGCCAACAGAGGGCAACACACAAACACTCCTAAGTGCCTGAAAAGCTCCCACTGTACTTAATGATCAAAACCTCCCTCTGACACTAATGTGAGCAGCATTAGGCTTCAACCTATTTACAACAAAAATAATTAAGAACTTTGCATAATTACAGTCTCTTTTCTTTAAATATAGCAGATGCACAAATGTTTGGCAAATGGAAGAATATAAAGTTAGTGAGGTAAAAGTGATGGTCAAGTTCCTACTAGGGTATTACAGATTTAATGCATGTGTATTGGGCTATCACAAAAATAGATTTAACAACTTACATTGTTATTAACACTAATTAAACCTCCAATTAAAATGGACCTGATTGTAACCCTTGTATCCACATTCACAAATGGAAATATCTGTGTTGTCTAGAAAACATGACAGTAACAAAGGTAATTTTTCCACCATTGATGGCAGCGTTACAATACATATTCGGGAACAGATCTTCAGCTGGAATAAGTAAGTGCAGCTCTCACTGAGCTATTTGACCCTCTGTTTTTAAGGCACTAAACTCTACTGCAGCGGAGGGACTATAGCTTCTGTATTCCGAAGGTAGATTGTGAACTCCAATAAGACACCAAATATGTTGCAGGTTTTCCAGTAACAAAAGTATTTCATGTATCAGTCTGCAGCAGAATAAAACAACGGGCCTGACTTTCCTCTAACATAAAATAGTGTAAGTTAAGAAAAACTCCAGTGTAAATCAATGGAGTTACACCTGTGGAGACACGTGTCGGCCCCTCTAATTCTTTCTGATTCCCTAGCCTAGGTAGGAAGATCATTACAAGTTAACATCTCATTTCCAACCGTATGACACAACATCCCACTTCTTGTTATGATGGTGTCTGTTCTCCTTTACACAGACCCACAGATGAGGAGGTCCAATCTGTTTTCCAGGCCATAGACATGCGGAGGACAGCTTCCACTTTCTCACCAGGAATGCTGGTTTTCCACCAGATCAGCCATGCGTCCGTTGCTAGAAGATTATTGGCTTTCTGGATTAGCAGTGGGCTGCTCAGATGAACAGAACAGGGAATTGTCTAGTGCACCAGTAACAGTAACAGCTGCTGTTCCCTGTTCAAGTCTTTACCATCCCGTTTCCATTTGCCATCCGGATCCTGACCAAATGGCCAGTCCTCAAATGCTTTCCTTGTCTTTAATGGAGTCACCACTGATCGTAAACTGAGGATGTCTGAACTGATTTCCCCATTTTTTAAGAAGGGGGGGAAAGACACACATACATTATGGTAGCTTGGCTCTTATCAGTCTGATCCTTATAACTGAAACCACATTTACTATAAAAACAACACACAATGGCTTTGGGGTTATACAAAATGAGCCTTCCTACCTTGGCTGGGCAGGGCAGCCTAATGCAAAAGCATGTTGTGTGGAACTGAGCTAGGATAGGTTGGGTGCACACTGCTGGGGGTTTCTTTGTTGAGGGAGGGTGGTGTTTTGTGTTTTTAGATAAGGCATGTACTTTGACTAGAGCATGTTGCAAGCCAGTGAATACAGCATAACCAGGTGTCCTAACCGCCTCTTTAATGCTATTACTTTATGTGCTGGCAGGCCTAATAGCCAGCCCTTCCTTAGCACTCCTGGATGCTAGAAAGGAATGCAGCCATGCTCTGAGGCAGATGTGTTATGAGACCAGAGGAAAGACTTCCTGTGTTCTCTTCCCTGCAGCATACACACACAACACAGGATGAGTTTTGGTCCTGTAAGAGCAAGACACCAGGTAACCCTTTTCAGCTTCCAGGACATAATATATCTCAGACCAACTAGAATGCCCAGACTTAATCTAAACAGTTCCAAGTTCTGTAATAGATTTAAACTAGAGATAAGTTGTTCCTGGCACATTGTATGGGAGTGCAGGAAAATGCAAGAATTCTAGGGATGAGTTATGAAGAGGTTTTAAAAAAATAATGGAAGTCACCGATTTATTTTGTCCAAAAGTTTGTTTATTGAATAATTTCTCAGAAACTACATTGGATCATTTTCAAAACTAATTCAAGGGTGTTATGCTGGTGACCGCCAGGAAAAACACTGCATCCCACTTGATCAAAGAAACAGCATCATCAAAGGAAGGTTGGACACAAGGGATTCAAAATTGCATACCCCAGGAAGAACACCTACAAAATCAGAAAAAAACTGAAGACCTCTCCTAGAATATGGTCAGACTTTATAGTCTCCCAAGATCTAGATCTTAAAAAACTCTTATACGCTCCATTCCAAAATGTAAAAAAAAGTATTAGTATTGCATGTTCAGCTATTAACTGCTTTACTACATGAGAAAAGAGGCAGATTTGCAGATTTATTATTCATATCCTGTTGACCATGGACACTGACTTTATTTTAATATGAACCTTTAAAAGGTAGAAAAGAGTTAAAGTAGCAGACTTTAAGCAAGTCACCTTTATATATACACCTCTACCCCGATATAACGCGGTCGTGGGGAGCCAAAAATCCCTACTGCGTTATAGGTGAAACGCCGTTATATCGGAGTAGGGGTGTCAGGGCTCCAGCGGTGATTAAAAGAGCCTGGGGCTCCGGCTGCGGGGAGCCCCAGACCCTTTAAATGGCTGGCAGAGCCCCGCTGCCTCAGCCCCGGGGTAGGGGCAGCAGGGCTCCAGCGGTGATTTAAAGGGCCTGGGGCTCCCTGCAGCAGCCGGAGCCCCGGACCCGTTAAAGCGCTGCCGGACCCCGCTGCTAACGCGCTATATGCGAACCCATGTTATATCGGGTCGCGTTATAGCGGGGTAGAGGTGTACTCAAACAGCACTGCGGTGGTGAAGTCCCTGAGCAGAGTCTACCGAACAGCTACACAAGCCCAAAAATCCCTGTTAATCGGCCAAAATCAGAGTCAGCAGCTCGTTTGGCAGCATTGCATGTGTGGGGGTGGGGGGTTGTGGGGAGGAGAGGCTATGCTGAGGTGGGGGTGTTTGAGTAGCAGGGCTACTCAGACAGCTTGTAAACGGGCCAGGCAACTGCAAAATTAGGAAAAAGTCAGCGGCTATCGTGCTGCATTTAAAGAGATCTGCTGAGAGGAGACAACTTCCAGGATCCCTCCTCTGCACCGCAACTGCTGGGGCAGAAAATTTTTTTTTTTTGGGGGTGTCTGCTCTCCACGGTATCTTCCCCTAGCCTGTAGGGACTGCAGATGTAAGTGATCCCTGCTGGCAATGTCAGCATTAACTTAGATTTGTGCCTGAGGGGTTGGCTGAAGGGCAGCAACAAGCAGGGCAACGCACAGGGACCATGTCACCTGCTGCTGGCTAGGGTGCTGCTGGGAGGCAGTGTGGAGACAGGGTCTCAGCTCACATGATCCACCAAGGCTGGTGAGCTTCAGGCACTACACATTCCTCATGAGGGCAAATCTTACACTCCCTGTAGTGGAGGCTCTCAGACACCATGGTGATGAGCATGGTATGAATGCCTGAAGACAGATTTGATAGACAATGGGGAACTCCCAAGGTGAAAGCTTGCAGCCCTATTAATGTTTTGAAAGCACTTTGGAGATGAGAAGGATTGTGACTATATAATAGCCAAGCAGCATTACTCCGAGAGAAGTTGGAGAGATTCTATGGTTATTTATATGGATTTTCTATTTGCTCCAGTGTATATGAAGCTAACACTAATGTACAACTTCAGGGCTAAATATGTCCATTGCACTGATATAATTCCAGAGTAACTATATTGACTTTACCATTGTTACTCCAAATCATATCAGTGTCAATGAGAGCACAATTTGGGCCTCAGTGTTTTATAACAAAAGTCGTCCACCTGTATATTCAGTTTACCCTGTGTTGAATTATCTATAATGGTATTTATCTTGTGTGTAGTTCAAGACCTATGTCTTTAATACAATCACTGCAATTATTCCGCTGCCACACACGCTGTACTTTCATACTACACCCACATTCCTTGACAACGTGTCAGTCAAAAGGTTGATTTATGCAGTTAAGTCTGAACTTTGGAGAATCTCCTGACTGAACTTGCTGAGGACTGGCTGTCACTGGTAATTTTTCATTTACAGTAAAATAAAATAAAAAAATGAAATACTGCTGCAAGGACATCGGAAATGCACAGCCCCTATGACAACTTTGCTACACTTGGTTATTTTGAAGTTGCCCAGGTTTGGTGTGTCTCCCGCAGTTCAGGACGGGTACACAACCTTCGATATCAATGCGACAAACAGAAACAGACACCCGCCTGGATGCACAGCACCCTATTTATCCGAGTTCGTAGAAATGGGAACTGCAGAGATGAGAATCCAGACTTTACTTTCACTAACATTCTGCAAATAGAACGAAGTTTGATTTTTTACAGTTTGGCCAATTTGAAATCAACTGATAAAAATTACCCTTCACAAAATTATATCATTTTAAACATCTTTTGGGGTTTTTAATGTCAGACCACAAAACCAGGGTGTGCAAAAATCCCTCTAATTTTTCATGCAACCTGGAAAACCATCACCACTACTGAGTGGCAGCTATTTTTTATCAAATAAACACAAATTTTGTGCTATAAATATTACTATTACTAAGCCTGATTTGTCCCTACAGGCTTAGGGGTTGTAATTTTCACCCTCTTTGTTCAAACATGATTTACCCCTGATGGAAGGGCAGATGCTGCTGCCGCTACTGATCTCTGCCAGAAGTAGACTACTTTAAACTCCAACCTGGGCTCTATAATTATTCCACTAGCTGAGGCTCCCAAGGAGATGTGCTGAACGGATGCTTCTCAAATATGCACTCTGCCCTCTCTCCTACTATCCTGGCACACCCATCGGCTCTGGGCCTCTGGCAGAGTGGGGTTGTCTTTTGCCACTGTACCATCTTTCCAGTAAACTTTCTGCTGCCAGGGGCCTGCAGCCACAGTTCTGCTGGAAGAATCAGCATCCAGGCAGTGACTCTGGTCTATTAGTGATATGTAATACACAGAGACTCTCCTTCCTCTCCCCATTCCCCTCCCCTCCCTCCAGCGCCTCCTGCACGCCACTGAATAGCTGATCATGGGGAGGAGCTGATCCGTAGGGCCTGCTGGTGGGTGCTGAGCACCCACTATTTTTTTTCCCTGGGTGCTCTAGTCCCAAAGCACCCACAGAGTCAGCGCCTATGGTAATATAATACTGCAACAGCTTCCAGGAGTCAGAAAGATTTGGACTATAGGATGAGTAGAGAAAGGAGTTGAGACAGGCCCAGGATATCCTCAACTAATCTGTTTGGAAGTATATGCCCTTTATAACAGGATCATCGGTGTGTTCAGCTCCTCTGCTAGACTTTCTCTGCTTCTGTCTTACACTCTATCTCTTATTAGAATAAAGGTTCAAATGGCTGCTTTAAACAACCTATCCAATATAAAGAGAGCTGTTATCCTCACTCATTAGCTAAACGGGTCACTGAGCTGGGTAGGTCTATAGTGGCCATTTACCATTTCCTCTGGGAGATGGAGACATTTGAAATGACTATTGAGTGGTACTGGGGTAGTGCCTATGGACCCCAGCAGAAATTATGGCCTCTTTGTGCTAGGTGGGTGCTGTACAAACATATAGCCTGGGGAAGTCCCTACCCCCTCAAAAGTTCACAGTCTCAGGGTACAAGACATGCAAACAGTGAGAGGAGAAACAGAGATAGGAAGGTGACATGGGCTGCTCACGTTAAACACAGCAGGTTGGTGACAGTGCCAAAACTAGGCCCCAGGTCCCCTGACTCGCAGTGCAGTGCCCTAGCCACTGTACAATGCTGCCTCCCAAATACGAGCTATACCAATTTATTATTTTCTGATCTCTCCCATTTTAGTTGCCATCTATTTTTGCTTACTCCATTAGTGTTGTTTGCAGGAGAACTCCTGTGCCTCCACATATTTCACTCCAAAGGCTCTTGTAATGTTCCCACTTCCTCTCATTCATTTCAACGCTACATTGGACCATTGTCAGTTCCCCCATTCTCGCCGGTCACTGCCTTCCCCTTTTTCCTAGATGTGTGTCCCCACATGGGCCATTGTTACTCCCCTCAGTGAACCCAAGATGGTTCCTCTGTAGAGTGCATCTGTCCTTATATGGAATGCACCACCATATAAACTGAGCACTGCACCAATATTAATAAATTAGCTTCACAACTCTTCTCTGAGCTAGAAAAGTATTATGAAAAAACAGCCAGTCTAAGAAGCACTATTAGTCTCAATGCCATAGAGACAGGGAATGCTTATTTGCAGTGTTCCTTATAGGAACCCAAAACAGTGGCCAGCAGAGCGATGAAGGCAGGCCAGAGACATCATAGTCCTTCAGGGACACAGTCCCTACAGGATCAAATGCCAGGATGACAGCTCATTTGTGCCCACACATGGGATGACTGTGTGTCTTCTTCTTCCCCTATGAGAACTCTCACATGGCTGTGGGTGTCTCCTCTCCTTTCCTGGGGCTGTAGCAGCTGTGCAGTGTGTGCACGTGATCACACTTAACATGCTGTCAAAAAGGCTGCACGTATTTTGGGCGTGTGTAGCTTATATGGAACAATGGCTGTATATCCTGAATCACAACCGAAATGAATTGCACAGAAGTGACACCCAAATACTATGGCTGGATTCTAAAACTGGCAGAGTCCACGTCTTTCTTGTGTTTTTATAACACAGAGAACAAGTAACAATTCACAATTAATACGTCCTGTCACATGGTTATTACAGTATCCCAGTTTTTTGTTAGCTGTTTCCCTGAGGGAAAAAAACCAACCAACCGTGGGGTAGATCCTGAGGTCCTTACTCAGTTTTTCTCAGACAGTCCTCCCATTGACTTCAAGGGAGTTTGCCTGAGAAAGGACTGCAGGATGATCTATGATGATGAGTAGCAGTAGTAAGTCTTCAGCAGAGCCTACCGTGCTAGGCACTGTTCAACACTTTCCTAGTGAAAAAATGATCCCTGCTCCAGAGAGCTTACAGTGAGATTTGACTCATTTTTAAAGCATTGTGATTTAGAATGAAGCAGCGCCTGCAGCATGCTATGCACTTTCCAAATACAAATGATTTCCTGAAGAAAATAAAGTCTAAAAATAACACACGAGGTGCTTCTAATGTTGTTTCTGGCAATTATTTTGTAAGATCACTAATAATGCGCAGCGTGAATAATGTGAATTATTCATACGCCTTTCTCCTCCTCCTCAAACATTTATTGCTCAAACGCAGGCCTGCACACACATATTTGCATCAATTCGGTTGTAGGTTGGATCTTGTGCCATACAAATGTTAACAGCCATAACTGGAAAGCGGGTTCTCTAGAATGTTGCATGATATGGGTCTCGAATCCTTTTAATATTTGCATGAAGGTGGTAATGAGAATAGTGCCAGATGGCAATGGGAATGGAAATGATATGACGTCCATATATGTTGCACTTCTCATTTTTCCTGAATAAAGAATCTTGTGAAAAGAGGAATTACAAGTAGTATTTATAACAGCCTTTCATAAACATCCCCCAATTCCAAGCCGAACACAAAAGGCATGAGTCATAGCACAGCAGGCGTTATAGCTGGGGAAGTGGCCCTTATGAAGATTGCTTCCGTAATTTGGGTTCCATAATGATTGAAAATTGCCCTTAGAAGATCTGTAGGAAGTTGATAATGGCTTATTTAACTGTAGTATCACTACTAAAAATCTGGGTTTTGATCAAGAGCATTTCCTTAGCTAAAAATGTCATGATTCTTCAGGCCCTAGTTTGAGCCTGGTAATTATGTCTGAAAATGCTGTAAAGCGAGAGAACCAGATTGGGACATTGTGGTTTATAAGCAGTGGCTGCAATGGATGGTTTTAATCCTCCCACACATGCAGTGGCTTAGAGCATCCACCGGTTTCTGCTATTTATTTTGGTCTCATGCTGGTGTGTTCAGGCTTCTAAGTGTCATGTGGATTGATCTGTTTTTTCTCTATATATTTTTCTGTGTAATTGTTCTCTAGGTCACCCTCTTTGTCTCTTTCTGGGAGGTGTCCATTATCACTTGCCATGGAAGTCTTGCCATGGAGTGTCTTAAATATGTCCATCATCTTGTACCAGATTTGATGCTTTAGATTGGTTTGCTCTATTTAGAAGGTACAGAGAAGGGCAACAAAAATTATTAGGGTTATGGAACAGCTTCCATGTGAGGAGACATTAAAAAGGCTAGGACTGTTCAGCTTAGAAAAGAGATGACTAGGGGGCTATGACAGAGGTCTACTCTAATATCATGAATGGAGTGGAGAAAGTGAATAGGGAAGTGCTATTTACTCCTACACATGAACCAGGGGTCACGCAATGAAATCCATAGGCACCAGGTTTAAAACAAACATAAGGAAGCACTTCTTCACTCAACGCACAGTCAACCTGTGGAACTCATTGCCAGGGGATGCTGTGAAGGCCAAGAGTATAACTGGGTTAAAAAAAATTAGATAAGTTCATGGAGGACAGATCCATCAATGGCTATTAGCCAAGATGATCAGGGATGCAACCCCATGCGCTGGGTGGTGTAAAACAATTTTGTTTATGTGAGATACTGCAAAGGAGGCAAAAATATATTCTTTTCAGAGATTAACCAGGAAGTGTGGCTAATATTTTACAGCCCTTTATTACCTGACATTCAAAGATCTGAAAGCACTTTTCAGATATTGACAAAATTTTGCTTTTACATAATTTTCCATTGACTTCAGTGATATTTATGCATGTCTATCTCACAGCACAATTTTGCTCTAATTGATTAAGCCCTCACAATAGCCCCTCAGGCTAAGTATTATTGGTGCTCATTTTATGGATGGAGAAATACTGAAACATGGAGTGTTTAAGGCCTCAAGTCAGTCACCCAAATCCACTTTTAGGCACTTAAATAATCACCCAGATGTTCAGAGGTGCTGAACCCCAACTTCCATTGGAGTCAATGAGAGCTGTGGGGGCTAGTTACTTTTGAAACTAGTTATTTAGGTACCTGACTTCAGGCACCCACATTTGAAGATGTTGACCTAAATGATTTGCCCAGGGTCACACTGAGCCAGAGGCAAAGGTGAGAATAGATCTCAGGAGTCCTGAGGACTTCAGCTCTCCAGCTCGGATTTGTACCCCCACTTTTCAGCTTGGAAGTCTGTCTTAAGACAACAACAGAAGGAGTTTCATGAGCTCAATATAGGGCTCAGTTGAGCCAGGAGGCATTGATTGGCAGGGGTTGGCATGTTGGGTCAATTGAAGCACTGGAAGGGGTGCAGAGTATGTTCCCCAGTGCACCTGGTCAGTTCTCTTGGCTGGTGTGAAATAGAAGAGAACAAGGCCATGGCGCTGCCTCCTCCTCCCCATCCCCTTTGTAGCGGGAACACTAGCAGCCTGGGAGTGCAGAGGCTGCAGTCGTGCCCATGTGGTGACAATGAGGGCACTGAGGATGTATGTTGGTGTGGATGGAGGTTTTTGAACTCAGAGGCATGCAGAGCCAATCATCTTCTTTAGCAGATGTCTGTACGCATCACTAGGCTACCCCATAACTGGACACCATCAGTAGTTTCTGTTCATGGCAGGCCGAGAATTTAAAACAGCAAAGGTGCTGCAGGCCAGGATTCAGATACATTGGTAGAGATGTACAGGAAAGCTTGTACAATGTCTGCTATCATCCCTCTCATGGCTAAGTTCTGGGAAAACAATATGCGGGTGGAAAGAATGAAATGCTAATGGGAGTATATCACTGAGAGGACAGGCCTCCAGACTGCCAGGACTTTAGTCAGAGCAATGAAAAGAAAAAGCTGGAGAAGCCGTTTGCATCATGCCATCAATCTCTAGTACTGCAAATGGTATCTGACAGCTGCACTAAGAAAGGAGGAGGGATAAAAGCAGAGCTATCACAAGCAAAACTTCAAAGCAAGAACAGGCAAAGAATTCCTGGCTCCCTCAGATGTCAGGCTGCCTGCAAATCATTCAAGAGAGTAATGATAGCCTCAAGGGGATAGGGAAGACAGAGCATTATGATAGACACAAAATCAAATGTTGCCAGCTACCACATTAGCGATGCACATCAGGTATGGCTGAAATGATAACTTGTGCTTCCTAATAACAATTTCACATGCCATATAATAGGGCCTGGTATTCCAGAAAGTCGATCGGTGTTAGAAATGTGTGTGTGTGTGGGGGGGAAACAGTTTATTTCATAGAAATTTACAAATTTAATCCTGGCTGAAATATTTGTATTTCCATCATTTTTACATAAATTGTTCCAGCAAAATTGATGACATTCTGCCCATAAATAATCCGGGATTCTCACTGTGGAAAAAAAAATCACCTTTCCATTTTTTGGAACACAAGAAACTCGAGGTGTAATTAGAAAACAAGGCATCATTCTCTGACAGTTTTGCTAATTGTGTGAATCTCCAATGCACAGAATGAAATGGACTGTATTTTTCTTAATTGTTACCTTGGTTTTACAGTTGTTGTTTATCTTGTGATTATTAGGGGCGGGACTCAGTAGCTGAGTCAGGCTTGCAGTGAAAATGCTGACTGTCTCACAAGAACAGAACAACAGTTAATTTTTCACCATTGCTTAAAAACATGAGGGAACTTCTAGCAGACATCAGCTATTACGAGTCAGTGACTAGTAACCATTATTAGAATAATATTGTAGCTGCATACACATTAGTCGGTCGATTGGCATTTGATGTGGACCAGAGGGACTTTAAGGCAACCATTAATTTTCACCTTGCTGAAACAAGGGCTTTCACCCTCCACCTGCAACATTGTCACCTTGCTGAGAGCCAGATGTTTTTTATGTTAGAGCAGGGTGTCTGCTATTGAAAGGGAATATGTAATAGATCGTAAGCAAATTCACAGGCGCCTATTTTTAAGTCACTTCTTTTGTCTTCCTATAATTCTGTTATCATCATGCAGTACACTAATTTATTATAATAGACACATTCGTGACCCCCAGCTTGTCTCTGTCCCATTCCATCCATCATATCCAGGGTTCCACACAGTTGGAGGGGATGCAGTACTAGTATTACTGTAAGATTATGTTTTGTGAAATTTTGCAAAACAAGTTTTTTGTATGGAAAACAATAACACCCCCAAACCCTGTATATTTTGCTTTTTTTTTTTCATTGCAAATCTACCTTTGAGGAAAATGCTCATCCTATTTTTGCAAAATCTCACCTTTTACTGCTCAAAAATAGGTGAGTTTTCTTTGAAATTATCATTATTTTTTCCATAAGGGTAGGGCAAATTTTTAATTTTCAGTCAAGTTCACAACTACTCAGCATTTGATTGCCTCTAAGATTGATTGCCCCTAAGAGCCCCCCCACCTTTTAGCTTCTGAACAGCCTCTGGACCTTGGGTCCAGGCACAAAGAAGTAAGGGGGTGCTGTGCAGATGCTAGTCCTTCACCTGAGTAGGTGGGTGAAGAGGGGGCAGAACCTTGGTCCTATCCTGTGAGCCTACCAGCAGCAGAGCTGAGCGAGCGCAGGGAGTAGCATTGTAATTGGCTACTGGTATTGTTTAGTAACAAATTATGACTCCCTGTCCTGAAACACAGTTCTTCCCCTGTGCTGCTCCTCAGGTGATGCACCTTACATAAAGCTTACGGCAAGTACAATCTAGCTCTTAACTTGAAAGTGTTCCTTGTTTCTTTATGAAATCTGCACACAGCACTAGAGATTGGTGCATTAACTAGAGACTTCTACTTCTGCCCTACAAGCCTGTGTGCTTATTCTATATGTTCATAGTATTAACATTGATTGTGCAGTCTGGGAGCTTGATGGTTTTTAAAGGAGTTTGCTGAAACTAACTGAATATTGATTGGCTTTATTCTGAGGCCCCTAGGTGGTAAGAAGACAGAAGATTGTTAATATGAGTGACACCCCAAGAGTGGAGAACTTTGGGGCCAGAACCACTGACGTTGGTGCAGAGAGGTGGAAATTACCCTGGGTGCCAGACTGGGGGAGTGAGGGCTTCCAGGGAAAGGAGAGAAGAGGGGCCTCTAATGGTCATCTAGCCAGTGGTGCTGTGTCTACTCACCACTACCACTGAAGAGCAGCCAGGGGAATAGGGATGGGCTTGTCTTTCTTCAGATAAGGAGGTTCGAAGCACCACTGCTCAAGCTTCACCTTCAAGCTGCCCTGGTGCTTGTCCTGCCACATGTGCATCCCACCTGCCTTTTGCTACTTCCTGAGTTTGAATTTAGCATGCTACTCTGCTATGCCTCAGGTGACGCCTCATCATGCATAATACAGTAGCATGATAGGCCCGACCCTCCCCCCAAACCTTCTGTGCTTCTTGGCCACTTTTTGCTCTAGTGGTGGGTGTGTCCCCCCCCAAAAAAATGGTCTTGTGGATGTACATTCTGTTTGCCCTCTATCAGCCAGGAGTCACATCCACAGATCAATGGGATCCCTGCATCACGTACCACTCAATAAGGGGGCTTTAGGGGAGTGTGTGTGTGCATTGGAGGAGGGTGTCCCTGGAATTGTCTGTGCTGGCCAGTCCCTCTGTGATTACATCTCTCTCCACCAACCTAGCCCCCTACATCCCAAGGAGAGTCCACCCAGTGGAGGGCAGGTGGTGATATTGCTGCTGTCCTCCCTCCGTTTTTCACCAGGGAAGGGCAGCTTTTAATTATGGCCAGGGGGGCTCGTAGGAGCCTGGCTGGCCAAGGCAGTTGCACAGAGGCACGGAATCAGCAAGACCCTAGCTGTCCTGGCCCCTCCCTTCCATGGCCAGCATTACCCATATTAAACTGAACAAAATTATGAGCTTAAAAGAAATGATTGCCTAGGAAGCTACATTTCTGTAGTTCCTCTTTCTCATTTCTTCAGCTTTTCCCAGAGCTCTGGCCCCCAAGAATGGTCCGTAGAAGCCCATTATCAACTATGTTTCTTTCCAGTAATATGACCATTGCCAAATGTATGTGCCAGACTAGGGGAACTAAACTGGACTAGTTTGGAAAATTTGCTTTGATCCTCTATAACTGATTGTTCATTAGAGAGATAGTGAGGGGTCTTGTTCTTCCTTTTGAAATAATCAGTCTCCTTGTTACTATAAATTCCTTAAAGGAAATAAAATATATTCATGTTGTCTGTTAAATCAGTTTGAAATTGTGCCGTTTTCTAGTAAGTTAAAAACAAGTCTTATAAAAACAAAATCCTGCTTGTAATGGTGAAAAATATAATATTCCTTCCCCTTTCATACAATACACTGTGGGCCCTTTAAATGCACCCTGTGTCTTTAGTTGTTCTCATCAGAGGTGCAGGTAGTGTGTTGTGTTTGTAAGTATGTCAGAGGTGATGATTTCACTAACAGTTCAAATATTTTATGCTGAATGAATGAATTTTAAGACTTGGGCTACAGAATTTCATTAGAATGGGAAATTAACTGAGTCTTTGATCAATAATTTCAAGTTACTAACTTAGTACAAAGCAACCCTATTTTGCTCCTATATTAATAAATCCGGTTTGAGGCTATGTACATATATACATTATTTTAGCAGGCCTTCAAAGATGGAGCAATAGTACCAAGCTCATTAAGAATAAATAATTGAATTAAAAGAAAATGAATTAAAATACCAACACCAAATTTCCTTAGGAAAATGCAGAACACTGATGTACTGATTAGATGTGTAATTAACAGTTTCTGCCTAATAAGCATACATACAAAAATGTGGATTATGCCTCCATTCCTGCTGGGTTCACCCCTCTAATCTTGTTCCATTATGCCATGTTTACCTGGCTGCATTAGAGAAACTATGTCTCTTCTGGCCTGCCCTCCTGTCACAACTGCCTTTTGCTCATGGAGACTCCAACATAGCATCCCTCGCAATGCACTGTGCCGAGATCAAAACACTGTAATCTGGACAATAAATGAAAATATTTCAATTTCAAAGTCATCAGGGTTTACATTATTATGTATTATTTTCTGAGTATCATAAAGCATGCCGGGGTCTCCCAGACATGTACTTGACTTGAAAGAGCTCACAGTCTAAATTAAGCCGTGACACTTGTGATTGCCGTAGGCAGATTTAGGCTAGATTGCAACCTTAGAATCCATTCCAAGGAAGGGTTTATGCATAGCTGAGCCGTCTCTAAATCAGGACAGGAACAAGATTTTATCATGCGGTCCTTGCTTCCAGTAATCACCACCAGACCTTTTGCTGGTGCAGAGTACTTCCCCTCTGTGTCAGCTCAGCTGTGCTTGCTGTTTGGAGGCATGTGAATCAGAACTAAGCCTCCACTCACTTCCCGTGCAGGAGAGAGAACAACAGTCTGGCAGAGCCTGCTCTCCTCTCCTTATGCCTTCTTGTACCGCTTCATAGGCACACAGCAGAGCATAAACTGAGCCCGAACAATGGGAAGACAGAGAGGAAATACAAGGGTTACAGTTATAAGCTGATGCAGTCACTCAATCTGCCATGTTTATTATCTATGATTTGCTTCCAGTATCGCCTGCCCACCATGTGCTAAGCACTTTCCACAGATAAAAAGCCAGCAGAGTCCCTGCCTTGCAGAACTTATCTTGACAGGTCTCTTGTTCGCTTTCTTTTGTTCTGACGATTCTTGTAGGTAACCGTGCAGAAGCACATTTCTAGGAAGGATCGGAAGGAGGAGAAAGAGGCTGTTTGGGATGGCGTTCCAGTAGAGGGGGCAGCGTGGAGGAAGAGGCAGATGTAGTAGTGGGAGAAACAGGGCTGGCCTGACAAGTGGGCAACTGCCCAGGGGGCCGTGGTTGGGGGAGCGGGGGGCGCTGAGCTCCTTGAGAATGATTAATAGTCGTGCCCACCCGGGGGACAGGGAGGGGATAAAGGGAGCATGACACCTGCGGCCCTGCTCCACCTGCTGCTGCTCTGCCTGCTGAGTGGTTGCCCGCTGCTCGGGCAGCCCAGACAGGATGTGGGCACCTGAGTTCGCTTTGCCCACCTGCCTTACCCGGAGGATGAGCTTTTCCTCTACAATACCTTCCCCAAGGGCTTCCTGTGGGGGGTGGGCAGTAAGCTTGCCCAGGGTGCCTTTTTCCCTACGGCCAGCCTTGGGGAGAAAGGGAAGTTAAGGTACATTTTTGTGAGATCAATTTTATTGGGGCCCATTAAACCATTTTATTTAAGTGCTTGTCCACTTGCATGCGCAGTATGAGGGATGTGGTTGTTAGCCTGTATTTGCTCCTACTGTTACAGTGAATGTCCATAGAGTATTTGTAGATACACATCATCTTTCAGATGTCTAAAGAGCCATCTGCATGTAAAAATATCCACTTTGTTCACACAGTTGCACTTACTGTGCCCTCAAATGTAGGTGTGCTTGTGCAGGGATTTCAGGCCCTGAGAGTTTACCGCATTTATTGACTAGGAAGGCCCTGCTTCTGCTACAGTTCAAATGAGTGACAACATTTTCACTCACTTGATTGGGCCCTATTGTATCTAGCTAATCTAATGATTTATAAAATACACCAAATATCTACCTACATCAGTGTTTTCCAAATTTTAGACAGCTGAGCTCTTCTTCAGCAAAATGATACCAACTGTGCTCCCCCCACCCCCAAGCCTGCTGTACATTGTTAAGAATCTGTCTAAAGCATGGCCACTACAACTAGATTGTGCAAAACTTCATAATATATTGCCTCTCTTTTTTCACATGCTTTGATGAGCAGAGAAAGAGCTACAGCTGGTATTTAAAGAATTAGCATTGGCTTCTAAGTTAGCAACCATTGTAATAAATGGGACAATTCACACCTCCAAACTATCCATTCAGGCTCTCTGAAAACTCAGGTAGACAGTGCTGCACCAGTCATACTCGGGTTGGATTTTTTAGGTCTTCTTCACAACTATAACAGCTAGAGAATTATTATTTATTTAAATGAGAACTGAGATTCTGGAGAATAATTAAGAAGGCTGTCCGTATCCAACAGCTAATTCTTGGCACTCCTTAGTGGAATCACTGTGCTATATGACCTGAAGAATAAAGCACCCATTATTGTAGTGTCTAGGTCCTAACCTGGATCCCCACTTGAAGCCTGCACAGAGGCCAGGCAAAGTTGCAGTCCTTTCATTTTAACTGAGCACAAGGACTGTGCAAAATTCGGACTGCTAGTGGTGATTAGACATAAGTAAGAAAAGCCAGAAAGAAAAAAGATGCAAGCAGTTAGGGTACAGATTCTACTCCTTGATTCTCACATCAAAAGGAGACTGCATAAATAGTTACAATTCTCATTGCTATATTTTTTGTGGGCCGAACTCTTTTTCTTTTCCCCTTGTGTGGATCTCTCTTTTGTATACTTTGCACTTGTTCCACATGCAGAACTCCCACTGATACCAATGGAGATCCATCCATGTAAAGAAAACAGCACAGCACATGAAGATATACCATCCAGGTCTCAGATATGAATTTTTACACTTCAGTTGATTATATGGAGCTCAGACCTGTAATTGTTGCACACCGAAAACTTTCTTTGAAGTCAAGAAGAATACTGGGTACTCAAGAAAATCAGACTCAAGCACAAGAATGTATAATAATTCCTGTCATTTAAGGCTAAACAAAAACCACACTCAGGAAATAAACAATAGAAAAGACGAAACTTCAAGCTGTGATTCTTCTGAATGAATGTGACTCCAGTTCTTTCTTAAAGCACTTACTGTTTTTAAACCAACAATCAACTTATGGCGATGTTAGTTTACAATCCTTGGAAAGTCTTAAACTATTGCAGTACTTTGACCAAACTGAGAGAAAGAGAATACTTCAAGTGTTCTTAATGTCAAATGCTTAGACTTATACAACATATAAGTGACTCATAGTTCAAATATCTACGATTACAAACAGCGCATGTTTCACTAGTGATATTACTGGTGCTAAAAATGTATTTTAAAATAATGTGAATGGAGGGTCATAACAAAGACAGCATCACTTCCACTGATGTTCATGGGAGCAGGAATGTCTCAGAGAAAGTGTCATAGTTCGGGCCCAAAATTTAGGTTTTGTAAAGTGATTTTACAAACATAATATTAATAGAATTGTTCTGAGGTAATTGAAAAGAAAATGCATTAGATCAGTGGTTCTCAAACTGGTCCACGAGCTCCATTCAGGTGGTCCGTGGATAGTTCCCTCTAAAGTGTGCAAAAGAATGAAAGGCCACCCGCCTAATTAGTGGAGCTGCGCAGGTGTGGCTCCACTAATTAGGTGCCTGGACCCTGGAGAAGACACACATGTAAGGTGAGGTGGTGGCCTTGTGGGGAATAGGGGGTAGGTGGGAGGGGACAGTGGGGTAAGAAGATGGGGTGGGGGGAATTTGGGATGTGCAGCGCTGCGGCGGCCAGAGAAAGAGGCGACTTTCCCAGCTCCAGGGCTGCGCCTGCGGGGGTGGAGACGGCCCTTCTTCCCAGCCTCAGCTCTGTGGCTGCTGTGGTGGGGGAGAGAACCCCCTTCTTCCCAGCCCCAGCTTGGGGGCTGCCGTGGTGGGGAGAGAAGGAGAGACCCCCCTCCTACCCAGCCCAGCTTGGTGGCTGCCGCAGTGGGGGAGAGAGGGCACATCCATCACATTAGAAAGGTATTAAGATATGAGTTGTGCGCTTTTATTTGTAGAACAAAAATGTTAATTATTATTAAGGGTTTTTTTATATAGCACTTTGGACAAAAGTTAGCTAACGGTACGAACAACATTTGGAAAGATCATTAAGTGGCCCGCCGAGACCCTCAGCAATTTTCAAGTGGTCCGCGGAAAAAAAAAAGTTTGAGAAACACTGCATTAGATTTAAACCTCCCCTTCAATGGTTACAGTCCAAACATTGCAGCATTGTAGTCATGACACATGACAACACAGAAAGTGAAACTGACCAGAAACAACAAAAGTGAAATTAACTACAATAGCCATTCTCACAGAGTGACTCGGAAAGAGAAGCCAGATCTCACAATGTCAGCTCATCCGTTTTGTTTCCAGCTGCTTTACATGTGCCTAGATTTTTTATTGCCTGGCGCCTGAACAAGCAGCTGAAAACAACTAGAGTAAGGTGGCCTAGCTGCCTCAGCAAGGATCCAGTGTTATACCGGTAGAGAGGAGAGGAAACAGGTGCTACCCTCAGGACTAGAAGCACCAACGGGCCTGGAGCTACCAGAGACCATCACAGGATTTCAGCAAGAGAGAAATGGTCAGGGGAGAAGAGAGCCAGGCAGCTGATGCATGGGAGAGGAGCAGCAAGTCACAGAGAATTGTGAGCAAAAGGGAAGGAGGAAATCACCAGAGGGAGAGAGAGGAACAGAACAGATGGGAGGGAGAGATAGGGATCAAAAACATGGGGAAACAGGGTGAGGCCTTTTGTTTTGTTTTTTAAGAAGGACAAACTCTTGTTGCAGTCCAATACTTTCCTAGTATTACTCTTCCACATAAGCAGTTTTAGCTGAGACAGGGATGTTACACAATCACAAATAGGTGGTGGAGGATGGTCTGGCCTGTTTGGTTGTCAATAAGAGAGGAAGAATCCATGAGACCCTCTCTCTATTACCATGTAATCCATTCTATGAAAATTCTTGAGAATCATGTTTCAGTGTCCCCTTCCCAAGCCTCACTTTGAAAAGGATGGTAGGCGTAAATTATCCCCCCAGGCAAACTCTTAGTTCTTAGGGGTACTCTTACCATATGACCAAAGTCACTTGGTAGGCTGCATGGAAGATGTTTTAACTCCCAAGGCTTCCAGACCCATAACACATCCAGGCCCGCTGATATTTTCTGGGGTGTCTTTCAAATTCCTAGTTGCTAGCTGAACAATACAGTTCTGGTGTGCAGCCCTCCTCAGTTAAAGAGCTTGCTGGTTCCCATCCTTTTTTAAAGCACCGAAACAATTTTACCAGTGCCGACTTTATATACCTCATCTACCGAACATGGCAAACTTTCCCACCCCTTCCTACACCTGCTTAAAAAGTCAGATCCTATGAGACATTGTGAGGTTCATGGGAATGAACTGAGCACCCTCAGTGACGCTGGCAGACCAGGTGCCAGCTCATGCCAAGGCCCCTAGGTCTCAACTGAGCCCTGACAAATACATAGCTGGAACCAGTCTGGCTCGCCTGTGTGTTAGTATTATTAAAATATGTATTAGAATTATTAAAATATATTTCATGTATAGACTTTATGAAATGCTTGTAAATTGCTGCATGCATTAATCTCACTTATATCATCTGTATCTCATGTTGCTTTGTAAATGTAAATCACCAGACAGGAGAGAAGGATTAATAACTGTGAAATAGTAGTTGCCAACAGGAGGTGTTATCTCCTGCCCAGCAAAAGGCCCATCAACATCAGACAAACCATTGGGGACCATCAGAGGACAAAAGACTTTGTGGATTGCTCCCTCCCACCTAACCAAAGAGGAGACATGCACCTGAATTCTTCCCAACAGCTAAATTTGCAACTCAAAACAGAAGGGGATAAGGAATAAAAAGCCCTAGCAAGGAAAAATTCTCTTTTATGCTGCTTGGACTCTGAGGGGCAAGGATTACTAAGCATAAACAAAAGATCCCAAGTGCTTGCCCTGGGTTAGCATGCAAGGACATATAGAACTTGCTTATTATAGAAGCTTCTATTACCTTTTGAAATGCAAGACTAACTCATTCATGTGTGTATACATTTACCTGCTTTAACCTTGTAAATAATTCTCTTGTTTCTTTTTCCTAGTTTATTATAGGATTGGCTACAAACATTGTCTTTTGTGTGAGACCTAAGGTGCAATGACCTGGTGTACATGACTCGTCCTTTGGACTGGGAGTAACCTGGATTTTTGGTGTAAGGGACCAAACTTGCCTGGGTGGCAAGATAGATCAAAGTAGCAAAGGGGATTGTCTGTGACTCCATGGGTAGGCTGTTATAGTGCCTAAGGAGTTTACACTTGATAATTGGTCGGTGAAATCTAAGTATAGAGCTCACAGCCAGATTGGGGTTTGGACCCTGCTTCTTAACAGTCTGCCTGAGATTGGTACTCACACTCAAGCCACTGCAGGACAGCTTGACCCTCTCAATTTCCAATTAAGTCACTGAAAAGTGATGGGCTTTTGGCATTTCCCAGGGTGTATTTAGCACCTCATAGAATTGGGTCCTAGAAATGCAGTTAAAAATGTTTTTCTGTTGTCCTGTGAAGAACAGGGGTAATGTAACGGCTCTCATAACTGTGTCAAACCCAAACTGACGGCGGTGTGAAATAAAACAAACGTTGAGATAACAGCAACGGTGTTTTCTTGTACGGGGTGGGAACAGGGTGAATGAAAAGGGAGGGCTGTGTTTTGCTGTGAGACTTTGCACACTCCGCAACCACATGCCATAACTAACCAACCTCATCCATCAACCCTAGACAGGTGTACCAGTGTCACGTATGCTCAAGGCTGCCAGCAGTGGAGTAATTCTGACCTAAAAGTTGGCAGTGGAAGGTGGGAGAAGACAAAGAGCTAGATTCACAGATAACCTCAGCCCCTTTATGCCCAGCAGGCTGCCAGCAGCATCCTGACATGCATTTATACTTCAGCTTTACCCTGAACAACCCACTAAAAGTCTGTGTGTGGAATGACAGTGGGTTTTATAAACAAAACCACAATGAACATTTACATAACAAGGGAATCAACATCACAATGGCTCCCTTGTTTTCCTTCCTTCTCCCCACTCTTTCCCCCTAAGGCCTTCATCATATTCCCTCCTCCCCATGGCCACACCATTGTGAAACCTTCTCAAAAGTTCACCTCCACCTCTGTCCCCCAGGAGATCCTACCAACCATAGGCTCTGTATCTCATCCCTGTTCCCCCAACCCCATTCACACATGTGGTACTTCCTCCATCCCCTCCCCTGCAAGTCCCCTGTGTCCCCAGGGCCGCCCAGAGGATTCAGGAGGCCTGGGGCAAAGCAGAGGAGCTGCGGAGCTTGTACTCATCCAGCAGCGGTTCGAGTCTTCGGAGGCATTTCGGCGGCAGGGGGCCCTTCAGTCGCTCCGCATCTTCGGCAGCATTGAAGGGCCTCCCACTGCCAAAATGCTGCCGAAGACCCGGACCACTGCTGGGCCAGGGCTCATGGGGCCCCTGCGGGGCCCAGGGCAAATTGCCCCACTTGCCCCCCCCCTCTGGGTGGCTCTGTGTATCCCACTGCCCCCCAACACCACCATCCTCCTCTATTTCAGGGACTCCCTGCAACTCCATCCCCTCCCTCCTGTCAGGGACTCTGTGTGCTCTCCTGCCTTCCTTCCCCATATGCCAGGAGCTCTCATTCCTCCCATGCCAAGGGCTCTGTCTGCGCCTCCATTTTCTCCCTCCTCTGAAGTACCTTTCTCCCCTCCACTGGAAGGGACAGGTGGATGGTTGGTGCCCTCTTTCTCTCCGCCATCATGGATCAGGCTAGAGACGGAAAGAATAAAAGACTTCTTCCTCTCCAGCTCCCTCTGGTGGCTGAGCATAGGGCTACTGAGGAGAGCTCTTCTCTCCTCCCTACAGCTGGGAGGTGGTTCTCAGCAGGCAGGGCTGCTGGTGTTGTCAACAGCAGCACTTCCAGCTCTGGGGCAGAGTTCCCTGACACCTCTCCCCCAGATTTTTTTTCTGCAGGAGGGGCACTGTTGACCCACCTACTTCTGTTGAAAGTTCTAGAGAAATGTCACTATTAAAACTCTTAAAATTAGGCCTATGGCTGCCAGACCCCCCCAGGCAGTCAGGAGTTGAGCTTGCATCGGCTATGGCTACTACTCTAGGTGTGATGGTATATCACAACTTGGCAAATGCGGGGCTGCTGGGCTTAGAGAGAACCCAACTGTGACACCCTGGCATCCCCTCATTCATCACTGTCATATAATTAGGGTATGTTTTGCACAAAGGATGCCTTGTGAGGTATCATTCTAAAAGTCTTGATCTGCTAGACATTAATATCTTATTGGATTGTATGTGCTATCTTTGTATGTGAAGTTATGAAGTTTGGCTACATATGTTTTTACTGAGACATGTTGTGAGGTTGAAAATACCCACAAGCAGCCTTTCAGGTACAACAGTAAAAAGGCCAAACAATGTTAATGGCTTATTGAGGAAATGCACACAAGCACAAGGATTACCCCAGGAACAGTGTACAATAAAAACGTCTCAGAGATAGCACTACACAACGGGGACTGTTTGACCCTGGTCACAGCAAAAGAGCTTTCCAGCGAGTAGAAAGAAGATATAAAAGGGAAAATTACATTACTCTCCCTACAACAACACAACTGGAAACACCTGAGGAACAGACTGAACTGGGGAAAGTGATGGTCCCAGGCTAAAGGAATTTCTAGCCTGTGTATGAAAACCTGGGAAACCCAAGTTGAAAAGCAAAGGCAGCTTGTGCCTTAAGAATCTGCCAGCCTGTTTATCACTCAGGGTGAGAATTTTCTAATTCATATCCTACCTGTCTAGTATGTTAAGATCAGTTTGCATTTTTGTTTATTTACTAGGTAATCTGCTTTGATCTGTTTGCTATCAATTATAATCACTTAAAATCTATCCTTTTGTCGTTAATAAACTTATTTTATGTTTTAATCCAAACCAGTGTGCGTTTGACTAAGGTGTCTTTAGAAAATCTCAGCTTGGTTACCACAAGTGTGCATGGTCCTCTTCACATTAAGGGAGAGGTGGACCAGGTATTAAACCCATATACTGGTCAGATTTGACCAGGGCAGGATGGTACTTCTCTGGGGTCCTAGGCTAGGAGGCTGGTGGTTAGAAAGCATGCATGTAACTGCAGCTGGGTGTGTCCCTACCTGTGTAAATGCGATGAAAGTGCAAGTTTGGAGGGCTCTGCAGCTTGTCACAGCAGCACAGTGTGAGGGATCCCAAGCTAGTGGGTCAGAGGGTTCAGTGGTACCTCAGTTCCAGGTGCCACCCTGGAGGGAACCCCTCACACCAACCATCTGTTTTTGGGAACAAACTCTTGGTAATGGATCCTGAAAGTAGAAACAGAGGTAGGTTGTGCAATCCAGGTGCAAACCAACATAACAAAGTGGAGAGATAATTCTGTAGCTGGGGAAGGTGGAGGAGGGGAAGAAGAAGGGGAAACAGACGAGAAAAGGCTTTTGTGAGTGAATAAAGCATTCCACTGAAATAAAGTTGCTACCAATTAAATTCTTAAGTGAATCTTTTAATTACATAGGCAAAGGTTTTCACACCTGGGTACTTGAAAGTTAGGTATAATACTTGATAATTAGGCCACTTATTTAAAAGTACTGAACAGCTTTATCTCCTGTTCCCCTGTGGGCGAGGTAGGCATTTGACACCACTGAAAATCAAGTCATTTTTATTTAGGTGCCTCAATATGGCTTTGGGCACTCAGGGTTTGAAACTTTTGGCCACATATTTAAACATTCCACACAAAATAATACTGTCACATTTCTCTCTCTGAGGAGTCATCATGGGTACTTGCATCAAATAGTTCAGGACTGTATGAAGGTTCATTTAGTCACCATGCTATTTCAAATATAGCAAGTTAATTGGAGCGTATTTACTATTTGAATTTCATTCTGTCGCTTCTGAGGGAACATAAGGGAACTTCACCCTCAAACATTCTTAAACAAAAGTGTAGTAATGGGATACCTGTATTACTCCTGAGGGAATTCTGCACCAAAAAATTAAAAATTCTGCACAGAATATTTTAAAATTCTGCAAAAATCTGCATATTTTATTTGTCTAAATAGCACACTATAATTATGCTGGTTTAAATTATTTAGGTAATTTATTTAAACTACAATACAATGGATGGAGAATGGGAGTGGGGAGCATTGGAGGAAATCCTCAAACCCCCTTGCCTAATAGTAATGTAGCTAGGTTTGATCCTTTATTTCTAGTTATTAGTCAACAAATATATGCAGCCATATACTCAGTGTTACATGATAGGCAACTGAAGAGCAAGTGAGGGCAGGGGAATCAAACTCACAATTTATATTGGCTACTAACCATCTCCAGAAAGGTCAGTAGCAAACAGTTCATGGAGGACATTTTGATAGGAATTTTTGTCAGTCCAAAAATTTAGACTAGTTCTAATCACTAAAGCACCATAAGCATTTATAAGGCCATACTGTCCTTTACACCACTTTGACAATGTAAAGGAGCCTTAAAACTTTTACACCTGTTTTATACTCCTGGGGGAATTCACAAAGACAATGGGAACAATTCACTAAGCAGGCAGGCTGCTACATTCTGCTCTGCTTGAGGGGACAGAGCCTGCCCCATGCCTAGCTCCTTAGAAACACCCCAAAGCCCTGTCCCTCCACACCGAGTATGCTGCAACAGTGAGCGAGAGAGACAGGGTCTCTCCCTCTCACACGCATGGCTGCCCAGCCCCTCCTTCCCGGCAGTGATTTACGTCTCTACCAGCTGTTCCAGGTGCACAAACTGACCTGTCTGTGCTGCTGGGGAGGGGCGCATGACCGCTCTTGTGGCTTCCCTTTGCTTCCCCAGCAGAAGTAATTTTTCTGCGGGGAAGCAAAGAAACCTGTGGGGGACATGAATTCTGCACACGCGCAATGACACAAAATTCCCCCAGGAGTAATGTATCTGTGATGTTCAAGTGCACTTAAACAGAGCAGAACAATGACAATACTTTATTAATAATTAATGACAATGATTTCAATGAAGGATTATTAAGCAGATCACATTGAAGAATGCTGTTCTACAGGTCTCTCCTGACAGACTAGTACAATCATTTGAAAAGTGAGAAAATGTTACAGTTAATAAATATTTTTCTGGGTAGACTGGAAGGAAAGCTGATAATTGGTAATAGTTAATTCCTGTCTCAGCTACCAAGAATAGCTCCTGTGATTCCTCTGTAGAAAATGCCATTAGCACCCAAACCATAGAAAGACAGAGTAAAATTCTGGTTGTGTTGAAGTCAACAGGAGTTTTGCCATGTTACTGAGGAAAGACATGTTAAATCAACCCCTGCCAATGGTATATTACCATTTAAAACTAGAATTGACAAGAAAATATGCCAAGTGATGGAACTGTTATAACCTCCTTTCAGGTTTATGGCACAGCCTGTTGGGGCCTGATCCAAAGCCCATTGAAAGAAATCAATAGGAATCTTCCAATTGACTTTAAGGGGCTTCAGAACAACTCCCTGGATCTCATTACCAAGAATTTTTCCTGATATTTACCCTACATTTTCATCTCATTATCTCACTGACTTGTAGCACCCTAAATATTATGTTGCTTACCAATAGTTGTACACTGAGGCAAAATGTAACTGCTTTCTTTCATACTGATGACAGACAATTGGACTAATGTCTGAAAGGAGAATTTTAACAGAACTGTGCAAAAACTGATATACACGCAGCAAAATTAAAGAGTCAAGTCTGCCTCCTTTCTGCTTTCAGAATGGGGATGGAAATGAGTTGTTATAGAGGCCAGCATTACTTCTTAGAAGTGAAAAGGCAGTTTTCACTGGCAAACAAAAATATGAATGGTACACTGGAGATGAACTTCTCTGAGATGGATTATTTAATTAGATTCTGTTTAACTGAGGCAAGGGACACTGATTCAAGGCCAACTAACAAGAGACATTTTAGCAAATGCAGGGCAAGTTTTAACAAGGTCCCACCTACAACAGGAAAGAGTAGCTCAGACCACTACCTCTCTCAGTCCACACAGCAGCTGCTTAGTTTCACTTCCTCATCTCACATGGGGGGAGTGGTTTATACTGAAAACTGCTTAATCTAGAGTTACACTGATGTCCCAATGAGGCTGAAAGACTTCTGCAAACACTTGAAGTGGTAGCAAAGGTTGAAGAGGAAACAATTTGCTGAATACCAAACACTAGCTATAGATCAACAGAGTTCAAAGAAAACCTTGTCGAGCAAGAAAGGGAGCTTCAGAGGAAAACTCCAGAGGACGTTAGATTAAATTAGCAAAAGCAGAGAGAAACATTTAGCTGTGCTTCATAAATTTCCCCCACTTGTGATGCATCATTAAGAACAGATAGTTAGCTGCAATAGGCTTTGTGGGAGAGCAAGTGGGTAGAAATGGGGGAACTCAGAAGGAGGAATTGCACACAAGAGAGAAGAGATGACACAAAAATTGGGGGAGCGGTAAATAAAGAAGAGGACAAGTCACTAATACATTCTACAAATACATTAGAAGCAAGAGGAAGACCAAGGACATGATAGGCCTGTTACTCAATAAGGGGAAAAAAACAATAACAGAAAATGTAGAAATGGCAGAAGAAGTGCTAAATGACTTTTGGTTTGATTTTCACCAGAAAGGTTAGGAGTGATTGGACGTCTAACATAGTGAATGCCAGTGAAAATGAGGTAGAATCAGAGGCTAAAATAGAGAAAGAACAAGTTAAAAATTACTTAGACAAATTACACGTTTCAGAATAGCAGCCGTGTTAGTCTATATCTGCAAAAAGAACAGGAGTACTTGTGGCACCTTAGAGACTAACAAATTTATTTGAGCATAAGCTTTCGTGGGCTAAAACCCACTTCATCAGATGCATGCAGTGGAAAATATAGAAGGAGGATATATAGATATAGATATAGATATATATATACACACACAGAGAGAACATGAAACAATGGGTGTTACCATACACACTAGAGTGATCAGTTAAGGTGAGCTATTACCAGCAGGGGAGAAAAAAAACTTTTTGTAGTGGTAACCAAAATGGCCCATTTCCAGCAATTGACAAGAAGGTGTGAGGAACAAACAGTAGGGGGGAAGAATAAACATGGGGAAATAGTTTTACTTTGTGTAATGACCCATCCTCTCCCAGTCTTTATTCAAGCCTAATTCAATAGTATCCAATTTGCAAATCAATTCCAATTCAGCAGTCTCTCGTTGGAGTCTGTTTTTGAAGTTTTTTGTTGTAATATTGCGACTTTTAGGTCTGTAATCGAGTGACCAGGGAGATTGCAGTGTTCTTCAACTGGTTTCTGAATGTTATAATTCTTGACGTCTGATTTGTGTCCATTTATTCTTTTACGTAGAGATTGTCCGGTTTGGCCTATGTACATGGCAGAGGGGCATTGCTGGCACATGATGGCATATATCACATTGGTAGATGTGCAGGTGAATGAGCCTCTGATAGTGTGGCTGATGTGATTAGGTCCTATGATGGTGTCCCTTGAATAGATATGTGGACAGAGCTGGCAACGGGCTTTATTGCAAGGATAGGTCGCAATATTACAACAAAAAAACTTCAAAAACAGACTCCAGCGAGAGTGCCCCCTTCTGGCCGGGTGTGAGTCTGCTGTTTCTCTGTTTGGAATGGGGGTGGCACCCACCTCTCGCGAGAGCCTCCTTGGCTGATTGTTTCTTTGGCAGGTCTTCAGTGACTCAGCCCTCTAGCTGAGTCACACACTGTCTGTAGATGGACCAAACAAACCCCTTCCGAGGTATACAGTCTCTAACTTCTTTTTCACAGCCTGGGTATAGGGCCATACTGCCAAGGCTTCCTTCCCGGAGACACTGTCTTCTATAACAGTCCAACGCGGCCCATCACGGTACCCTAGTTGGTGTGTCCTTTTTGGAAGCCCTTCCTGGGCTCAGTCTCTAAGCAGACCAACAGGGCCCATCGTGGTACCCTCACTTGGTCTGGCTAGGTTCTGGGCTCAGTCCTTACTTGGTCCCCACAGTCAGCCAGGAGCGCCTTCTTAGCTCCCCTAGTCTTTGGCAGCTCTCCCTGGGCTCAGTCCTGCTAGCACTGAGCTGTTTGTACTCCTGCAGTGCACATGAGGCAGAAACTTAGGTGATGAGGGAACTTTTAGCATGAAAACTTAGGTACCAATTGAGTTTGAGTTTTATGGATCACAGTGGAGCCTAAAACAGGGACTTAGGTGCCTAAATCTGAGATTTAGGCACCTATGTACCTTTGTAGATCCCAGCCTTGGAGTCTAGGGTATGTAGGGCACAAGGGTGGTATTCAATTCAGTTAATCCGAAATCGCATCTACATTTGGATAGTATTTGCCTTGAATCACAGGGTATGTGGACCAACCAGTTAGCCACATGAAGTGGATAATCCATACTAATTAGCTTTTAGTTTGATCTGATTCTGAGCTAACAAACACATGACAAGGCAGTGTTGTACACTCAGTATTCCCTCCAGCCCCTAAACCTGAAACTGAACAAATCTAGCTCACATGCCACTGAAACAAGAAACGCTTTATTGCGTCTCATATGACCCATGTTACAGTTAATCCAGTATCAAATCAGTTTATGAGGGAAGTGAAACTCCATGCAGGTATAAAAAGAACTACTTCTGTTTTAAAAGGAAACACTCCAGAGGAAGGGACTTCTCCAATTTTGAATAATTTATGGTTTAGAAATATTTGTGCTCATAAAAAGATTTGTAATGATATTTTATATCTGGCAATATTTTAAGACTGAAATAGGGGCTTCTGAGCATGCGTAGGCTCTCCACCCTGCTAAACATGACTTCTTTCTTTTCTTTATGATACCTCGTAGGGCTGGATTGTTGCTAGCCTGGCAGGGTCTACGGGGGGTGGTGGCAAGCACGGCAGGGTGCAAAGAACACCCTCTATGCACCTGTGCAAGAGGCAACGGAAGTCTCAGTCCTTGAACTCCTGGTGCAGTGGGAATATCCAGTATCCAGAACATCATTAGAACCCCCAAAGCAGCCAGGTAGAGGTGGTCTGTGGCTCTGTCCCTTTCTGTACTGGTCAGTGGAACAGGGCTGGTGAAAGGGGAACCTACTCTGCAGCCCTCAAGAGTTTGACACAGCTCCCACTCTGGTGCATGCTCCCAGTACTATTGGCGACACCACAAACTGTCGGTCTGGAGGAGACTGTAATGTCCCAAACTGGGATGAGATTGTAAGTACAGTGAATAAAATCTTTTTACGCAAATATCCTCCAGTCTGAAACTGCTGGGGAGAGGAGAACAGGGGGACCAATTTTGATGAAGAACGGCCTGAGAGCACCAACTCTCTTCCAAATGACCAGGCGATGGTCATAGCTTGTGCTTACCTAATGTGGCCTGACATTCCTGTCACAATCCTTATGTTTCATTGATGTGCAAGGACATTCCATAATACAAAGCTGAATATTCTGAATGTGCAAGTAATTGAATATCTGGATTATCAGGATACATGAGACATTTATTACTGTCCCCCCCTAAAACTGGGGTAAAGTGAAGTTTATGATCAGGAAATAATTAAGTCTGATCCAATAACAGGAAGGGCAGTTACAGATCCCAGCTCAAGACCCATGTGATTCCTGCAACAAATCAGCTAATCAGTTATGGTTTGGTTGTTCAAGAGAGGTGATTTCATTTACTGGGAAAAAAATGAAGATTGTTTGGAACCAGCTGTAACTACTGAGTTATGCAATAGCTAAGTAACCACATGATCTTATTTTCATTACCCTCTCTACTTCTTTCCTTCTGTTTTTCTCATTCTTATCACTTCTTTTCTCATATTATACTGTAAACTCAACAGGCAGGAACTACCTCTTATCTTGTGATTGTGCAGTACCTAAGAGAACAGTGCCCCATTCCTGACTGGAACCACTAGACACTACCACAATAAACATCAGATTAAGGCATAGGTACCATAGACATGGCCTTAGGGACCCAACTCCCAGAGCCATGTGACTATATCAGGATTTCAGGTTTATTATGTTTCTGGACTCATCGCTGCAAAGAAAAACTCCACCCAGGTGTGATGTTCGCTTGAGTTTGTAGACAGCACACACCAGACTAGGTACAGCAGCCAGCAGAGCCGTGGAGAAAGTCATTTGACTCCATCCCCAAAGCAGATCCTGCTGCTCTGTGGGAGACCCCAATTTGGAGAAGGGTTTCCTGCATAATACATGCCCCCATTTGATGATGTTCCTAGGACCCTGGATTGTCTTTTTGACCTGAGCACCAGCTCTGCAATCCCATTGCCCGGGAACCGCGGCCAATGGAAGCTGTGGGGACAGTGCCTGTGGGCGAAAGCAGCGCCCGGTGCCTTCTGCCCCACCCCCCACCCCCCACCTAGGAGCTGGACCTGCTGGCTGCTTCCAGGGCGCAGTGCGGTGCCAGGAAAGGCAGGGAGCCTGCTTTAGCACCACAGCACCGCTGACCAGGAGTCACCCGAGGTAAGCCTGCGCCCCAGACCCGAGGCCCAACCCCCTGCCCCAGCCCTTAGGCCCCCCCAAACCCAGAGCCCCCTCCTGCACCCCAAACCCCTCATCCCCAGCCCTACCCCAGAGCCTGCAGCCCCAGCCAGAGTCCTCACCCCCCCTGCACCTCAACCCCCTGCCCCAGCCCAGAGCCCCCTCCTGTACTCCAAATCCCTCGGCCCCCACCCCCCAACCTGGAGCCCCCTCCTGCACTCCAAACCCCTCATTCCTGCCCCACCCCAGAGCCTGCATCCCCAGAGCCCTCACTCCCTCCCATACCCCAATTCCCTGTCCCAGTCTGGAGCCCCCTCCCATACCCTGAACATAAGAACATAAGAAAGGCTGTACTGGGTCAGACCAAAGGTCCATCTAGCCCAGTATCCTGTCTACCGACAGTGGCCAATGCCAGATGCCCCAGAGGGAGTGAACCTAACAGGCAATGATCAAGGCAAGTGATCTCTCTCCTGCCATCCATCTCCATCCTCTGACAGACAGAGGCTAGGGACACCATTCCTTACCCGTCCTGGCTAATAGCCATTAATGGACTTAACCACCATGAATTTATCCAGTTCTCTTTTAAACTCTGTTATAGTCCTAGCCTTCACAACCTTCTCAGATAAGGAGTTCCACAAGTTGACTGTGTGCTGCGTGAAGAAGAACTTCCTTTTATTTGTTTTAAACCTGCTGCCTATTAATTTCATTTGATGACCCCTAGTTCTTGTATTATGGGAATAAGTAAATAACTTTTCCTTATCCACTTTCTCCACATCACTCATGATTTTATATACCTCTATCATATCCCCCCTTAGTCTCCTCTTTTCCAAGCTGAAGAGTCCTAGCCTCTTTAATCTCTCCTCATATGGGACCCGTTCCAAACCCTTAATCATTTTAGTTGCCCTTTTCTGAACCTTTTCTAGTGCCAGTATATCTTTTTTGAGATGAGGAGACCACATCTGTATGCAGTATTCGAGATGAGGGCGTACCATCGATTTATATAAGGGCAATAATATATTCTCAGTCTTATCCTCTATCCCCTTCTCTAGCCCTCATTTCTGGCCCCACCCCGGAGCCTAGGGTGTTTGGTTTTGTGGAATTAACGGGTGGGCAAAATATCACCTGTGGGCCGGATCCAGCCCGTCTAACATTTCTGTGCGGCCCACCTTGACTAACATTTCTGTCCAGCCTCCTCTGCTCCCTCGCGATCTCCGAACGCAGCCCACTAAAAGTCCCGCAGCGCAGCGGGGCACTCAGGCAGGTTGCGTGCCAGTCATGGCCCCATGCCGCTCCCGGAAGCAGCCGGCTGCTGCTGGCACGTCTGTGCGCACCCCTGGCGGGGGAGGGGAGGCAGCTCTGCGCGCTGCCCCCGCCCCCAGCACCGTCCTCACAGATCTCATTGGCCGGAAATCAGCCAATGGGAGCTGTGGGGACGGTGCTTGTGGGCGTGGGCAGTGCACGGAGACCTGCTGCCCCCATCCCCACAAAGGGTGCACAGAGACATGCCAGCAGCAGCCGGCTGCTTCCGGGAGCAGTGTGGGGCCACAGCTTGCTGGGAGCCTGCCTGAGCTCCTGCTGCACCGCCGGCCAGGAGCCACCTGTGGTAAGCGCCTTCCAGACAGAGCCTGCACCTCGCATCCCCTTCCACACCCCAACACTCTGCACCAGCCCAGAGCTCCCTCCTGCATCCAAACTCCCTCCCAGACCCCACACCCCCTCCATTAATATAGTAGAAATGTGCAGCCCATGACGACTTACCAGAATTCATGGACTGGCTCCCCTGCGAAAATTATTGCCCACCCCTGGATTAGAAAGTTGGCAACCCTAGGGGGAGAGCGAGTGAGGAGGGATGGAGCAAGTGGGGGGAGAAGGGGTGGGGGCCTTGGGGAAGGGGAAGGGCAGGGATGTTCAGTTTTGTGTGATTAGAAAGTTGGCAACCCTATTACGGAGATTAAGAGATGGGTTGGACCCAGTAGAAAAATCAAAATCAGCATTGATTTCTATTGTCCCTGATTATTGCTGTTCTGAAGAATTTAGGGTTTGATCCTGCCCCATTGAAATCAATGGATTTCTACCTCTGGGGATAGAATTAGACCCATAGGTTTTATAGCTGATGTTAACCTAGCCCATACATTTACCCAGAGATAAGAAAATCCTCATTGCATTACTAGATGAAAGTCCATCGCTGCAGATGCAGCAAAGCCTAAACTGGAGAGCAGGTTTACCTTAGAATCATAGAATTGGAAGGGACCTTGAGAGGTCACCTAGTCCAGTCCCCTGCACTCAAGGCAGGACTAAGTATTATCTAGACCATCCCTGACAGGTGTTTGTCCAACCTGCTCTTAAAAATCCCCAATGATGGAGATTCCACAACCTCCCTAGGCAATTTATTCCAGCGCTTAACCACTCTGACAGTTAGGAAGTTTTTCCTAATGTCCAACCTAAACAGCCCTTGCTGCAATTTAAGCTCATTGCTTCTCGTCCTATCCTCAGAGGTTATGAAGAACAATTTTTCTCCCTTCTATGTACTTGCAAACTGTTATGTCCCATCTCAGTCTTCTCTTCTCCAGACTAAACAAACCCAATTTTTTCAATCTTCCCTCATAGGTCATGTTTTTTAGACCTTTAATCATTTTTGTTGCTCTTCTCTGAACTTTCTCCAATTTGTCCACATCTTTCCTGAAATGTGGCACCCAGAACTGGACACAACACTCCAGTTGAGGCCTAATCAGCGCTGAGTGGAGCGGAAGAATGACTTCTCGTGTCTTGTTTACAATACTCCTGCTAATACATCCCAGAATGACGTTCACTTTTTTTGCAACAGCGTTACACTGTTGACTCATATTTAGCTTGTGATCCACTTCCCCAGATCCCTTTCTGCAATATTCCTACCTAGGCAGTCATTTCCCATTTTTGTATGTGTGCAACTGATTGTTCCTTCCTAAGTGGAATACTTTGCATTTGTCCTTATTGAATTTCATCCCATTTCCTTCAGACCATTTCTCCAGTTTGTCCAAATCATTTTGAATTTTAATCCTATCCTCCAAAGCACTTGCAACCCCTCCCAGCTTGGTATCGTCCACAAACTTTATAAGTGTACTCTCTATGCCATTATCTAAATCACTGATTAAGATATTGAACAGAACTGGACCCAGAACCAATCCCTGCGGGACCCCACTCGTTATGCCCTTCCAGCATGACTGTGAACCACTGATAACTACTCCCTGGGAACGATTTTCCAACCAGTTTTGCACCCACCTTATAGTAGCGCCATCTCTCCATCTAGCTTGTATTTCCCTATGCGAGACAGTATCAAATGCCTTACTAGAGTCAAAATATACCACATCTACTGCTTCTTCCCTATCTACAAGGCTTGTTATCCTGTCAAAGAAAGCTATCAGGTTAGTTTGACACAATTTGTTCTTGACACATCCATGCTCTTATTTATCACCTTATTATCTCCTACGTGTTTGCAAATTGATTGCTTCATTATTTGCTCCATTACCTTGACATTGCCGGGGGAAGTAAAGTCACAAAATGGACGATTCTAGCGATTTGTTTTCACCCCCACGCCAGCTACTAAACTTACAAGTTTCCAGACCCAAACCCAGTGAGCAGGTGTCTAGATTTCATGCGGTTACGCGCGTCCTGAGGCCCAAAGATTGCCCCTTCCGCGCCACATCCCAGTGGGCTGGGGATGGCAGAGGGAAACGGCCTGATCTCCCCATCGGGAAGCGGATCCAGCCTGAGCTCCCTTAGCAGCGTGACTGCAGCAGAACTATAAGGCCGGGGCTTCCCTTGTCCGCTGGGAAACCCCCGGGGGCAGTTCCGCCGCGCGGAGGGGGCTTCCCTTGGGAGCAGCGGAGGGGCCCCGGGAAGGGGAACACGCGATCCCGGAGCCCTGGCTGGATCCGGCGGGAGGGGAAGGGAAGGTGCCGGGTGGCCCAGGGCGCGCTGCGCGGCTGGCAGGTGCTGGACAGGGCAGCCCGAGCTGCTGTCTCATGCCCGCCAGGGGACTGAGCCAAGGGGAGGCAGGGCCAGGGCGAGTGGCACTGGGGGTGAGCAATCGCCTCGCTCCGTGGGACAGGCTCCGTGAGCCGGGACCCAATGAGCGGGTTCCGGGTTTGACGTATCAATGTTTGGGAGCAGCCCGGCGCAGCAGCTAGCCGGGGAGCACGAATCCCTGCTGCTGCCTGGGCCGGAGCTCTGCGGGTGCCAGCCGGTGGGGGATTCGCGGCCGCCAGCGGCAGGCACTGCAGAGGAGGTGAGGGCGCTGCCGGGGTGTGGGGCGGCGGGGAGGGCATCTTTCCTATTCCGGCAGCCAGCACACTGCACACGCTGAGCTGCACCAGCACCCCAGAGCCTGTGCAAGGGAGACCCACTGAGCCTGCAGCACCCCACAGCCTGCGTGGGGAGACACACCCTGAGTCTGCAGCACCCCACAGCACGCGCAGGGGGAGACCCACTGAGCCTGCAGCACCCCACAGTCCATCCAGGGAGACAGCCAGGGCTGGCTCCAGGTTTTTTTGCCTTCCCAAGCAAAAAATTTTTTGGCTGCCCCCACCCCAGCCCTGGGCTCCCCCCCCCCCCCTCCCCTGCTGCCCCCCCACACACCCCCCCCCTGCTGCCCCAGCCCTGGGCTCTTCCCCGCCCCCCACCGCACCTGCCCCCTCCTTCTGCCCCAGCCCTGGGTCACTGGTAACTTGCTCCCAGGGTGGGTCATTATTATTCTTTTGTTCCACTCTTTGTTTCTGTGGGGAATTTGCCAATGCAATATCACTGTCTTCCTTGTAAACAAATAAAACTTAAAAAAAAAAAAAAAAAAAAAAAAGCAATGGCTGTTGAAATAGCACTTCCAGTCCTAAAAACCACTGGGAAGCATTTCTTGCTCAATTTTATCCTACTTTTTCTACAGCAAGTTACAGTGGATCAGTATATTTGATTTGGGAGAAATGAAGTAACAGCTGCCCAAATTGAGCTTGAGCACTCCTGAATTTTGAGGTGTTCAAATCTGGAAGGCAGGTGCTAGATTCCCTTTCTGAATATTAGCTAAATCTGGAAAGGAAAAGTCAATTTCTGCTTCCATGGCTCAGAAGTGGAAATCCTCCTACGTGCCTGGTACTGTATCTAAAGCTGCCCAGGTCCAGTAGAGCCTCCCCTCCCTTACTTTTCATTTTAAATTCTAGTGGGATCCACGTACCTCCCTTGCTAGGCTTCAGATAGAGAGGGGCACTGCCCATTTAGTCCATCCAATTCTTTCTTTGGGGGCTGCAAGGTGAGGTCACACCAGTATCCCTAATCGAGTCTGGGGATGTCTTCTGAAGGGGATATCTGGGCCAAAGCCTTCTACTCCTTGGGCATACTTGTTCCCCATTCACAGTGTCACCCTGCTCTAGCAGGGAGCTCTCCATTCACAGCAAGCTGCAGCATGAGGTTTCAGCTACCATACTCCCTCCCCCTCCCTTTCCTGTTGATAGCGGCCAAGGGAATGCTGGGAAATAGAGTTCTTTCCCTGCTCCAGGGTGGGCTCTATAGGCAGGGAGCTAACCAAGGAACTACAGCGCCCAGGGCCCCCTGTTGGTTTTCAGCTCCCAGGCTGGATCCCTGCCGGCTTCTGCCCCTGCAAATGGGTTGCCCCAAGCACCTGCTTGCTTTGCTGGTGCCTAGAGCCGCCCCTGCCCACAGCCCATGCAGGGGGAGACACTGGGACAGGAATACCCCTAGAACCCGCACAGGAACAGGCACTAGAAGCACACACAACACACTCACGCATGGGGAGAGACAGACAACACCCACCCTGCCATTCAGGCACAGTGGCTTAAAGCCTATAGGGGAGCCTACGGTTGAACTGGATTTGCTCACCCCAGGTAAAAGCCCATCTGCCCTGTCCTCACTGCTCTTTTAACATGGGTTAGCTAAGGTGAGTAAGAACACACTGTTTTTGCCGTGTAGACCAGTGCACACAGCCACTAAGGTATAATAGAGATAGTGACACACACGTTATCAGACCAAGACGTGCCATACAGACATTGAGATGATACCTGAACGCTTAGATACACACAAACATGAATTTTTGCTAACACTGAAAATAGTTTGTTTTTATGTGCGGGGGAGGGGCAATGTCACATGACATAAAGTGATCTTGCTACTACTGCTTGTAATTTTGGTCATTTTGCACATCCGGACTTTGAATAACTGGGCTATATCTTGGAGCAGCTGAATAAACAACCCCAGAGAGAGTAGCAAGACCTGACATTTTATTTGGGGAGGGAAGATGTCTGCCTTTGGGTTCTCTAAAACAGTGTGATATACGAGTTTTAAAATGATCCTTTACTGATTAACTACTTTTAGAATTTTAAAATACATGTTTTTAAGAAACTACTGAACATGGCAAAACGTAAACAAGGAGAACAATAGTGAGGAAAAAAGACATCACCAACTTTTCAGTTCTTTTTAACTAGTTAAATAGTTGACTGGCTAAAATAGAAACTGAATTAAATGTGCAACTCATTCGTGACTCAGATTTTTAGCAATATAAATTACACACTAGCAATCTAAAACCAAGCTTGGTTCAAAACAGTGTAAGCTCCTCCGTAACTGGCAGAGAATTACCAGCAGACACTTCCTTTCTCTCTCTGGTGTGCAAAACCCCTCTCACCTGAATTTTAGACTATATTGAAACACTAGTATGTGTGTTCCTTTTGTATCGGACAGCTAATGCATGCTCTTTCTTTCTGAACAGAGAATTGAAGGGCAATCCAGACATGAGGAAGGTTTTGTTAGTGGAACCTGTCATCATCATTTACACTTTTGCCTATTTCTTGACTGTACCGCTGATTCAGCAGTATATTTATCGGAGGCTATGGGAAGAAGGAAGCAACTCCAGTTTAATAGAAAATAACAACACTACTTACTGTGAACTAAACAGAAGTAACCCAGTCTACATCAAACAGAAGGTAAGGAGGGGGAGAGGGGGAAGTAGGAAAGAAAACATATTACAAAGGAAAATTTGCAGTGATTACTAGATAAATATTTAATTAACAGTGGCTTAATTGTTATAAAATGATGATTTCATTAATATTTATATGGTGCTATAGGTGTGTATAGTGTTTACAAAGAATCAGCTCAGCAAGATGCTGAGGACATTCAGTTCCGTCTGAAGTCACTAGGAGTTGAGGGTGCACATTATCTTAGAGCAGTGGTTCTCAACCTATTTACCATTGTGGGCTGCATATGCAGCTCTCTATGTGTTATGTGGGTCGCACCTACACAACATATATACTACCTGTATGGCCCTGAGGATGTGCTGCAGCTGTATGCTGATTGGGCTGCAGGTTGAGAACCACTCCCTTACAGGGTTTGGCCCAAAAAGAAGATATTGCCCTTACGCTGAGAAGTATAGAAACTAGGGCCCCGATCCTGCAAAGATGTATGCATGTGTTAAACTTTACGCAGTGTGATTAATACCTTTGACTTCAGTGGGACTACTCCATGTGTCAAGTTAAACAGGTATGTCAGTCTTTGCAGGAGCAGGGCCTTGGTTAGATAGATATAGCATTCTACAGGGAGAGATGACATCAGACAGGGATGGGAGACCAGGAGGAGGAAATTAAAGAGAATTTTAAATATGTATTTAACTGAACTGATCTTTCAACACCTTTGAAAATCTCTGATTTCTCATTCATGCCAATAGTGACATTCATTTCCTGTATTGTCAGAATATAAGGATGGCAACTCTTCATTTGATTGTTAATGATCCTTTTAAAAAATATTTAAAGCATATTTTAATATTATTTGTACAATTTACTCTTCTTTTAATTAGATACTGATTAGAATCCCGTTACACCACAGCTTCCTTTACAATTAGGGGAAAGTGGTAGTTGACATGGATTTGTGAGTTATAAAAAAGGCATGTGTTAATAAGAGACCATCAGCTGACATAATTCCAAAACCAGAGAAAGGGATTGTTGTAAAACTCTAAGTAGCACTTGAAGTGAGGGATTTTGCGCAATCCTAGATCTGAATCTCTGGGATGCTACCATAAATTTTCTGATTTGGTATTCTGCACTGCCCCTTCTCAAGAGTGGGGCATCCAGTCTACCTAGCCCACTTGCCATATATAACAAGTGCATGCTTGTCAATGCCATATGTGGATTCCATTGAACTTGCTCAGAGGAATAGCTCAGGCTTTCTACCATGACAATGAGTTCTTCCTCATTTGTCAGGAGACTAGTCAGCTAAGGAAAAACTTAAAAGAGGGCAAAGTTGAATTTTTGCCAGAGGTCGGTCTCTCTCTCTCTCTCTCTCTCTCTCTCTCTCTTAGGGTGACCAGACAGCAAATGTGAAAAATCGGGATGGGGG
>NC_048298.1:301299151-301328549 GCF_013100865.1 Trachemys scripta elegans
CTCTCTCTCTCTCTCTCTCTCTCTCTCTCTCTCTATATATATATATATATATATATATATATATATATATTTTTGGCTGACAGATTAGCCAAGGTAGGCCATTTATGACTCCCATTAATCCCCTTTAGTATTGATTACTTGGCTTCTACCTCCCAAATCATAGAATATCAGGGTTGGAAGGGACCTCAGGAGGTCATCTGGTCCAACCCCCTGCTCAAAGCAGGACCAACCCCCAACTAAATCATCCCAGCCAGGGCTTTGTCAAGCCTCCTATGGGAGTCAGAGTCCAGTAGAAGCATAAACAGCTCTTCCTGGCTGACCCAAACTATGGAGCTTTAATTCAATAGCAAGAAAGCAGCTGTGCATGATCCACAGGTGCAATTGGGAAGAGACCCAGCCGCTTTCTGGTGATTGGGGATAGGAGGCACCTTTCGCAATCTGTTAATCGATGTAGAGCTGCTAGTAGGCACTGATCACACTAGCTCTGCAGCATGTAATTGAACACAAATAAACTCAAAAAACCTGAAGCTGGGCTGCCGAGACCTTACTCACCTCTCTTCCAGCATCACACAGCCGGAGAGCTAGCTATTGACCTGGAATAACTTTTAGAGCACAGGAGGAGAACACGTGAACTCTCCACTCCTCCTGGCTGCAATGTTTGTCTGCATAGCTGTTCTTTTTGGAGAGACAGAGAGGCGTCCATTGCAAGTCAATTTGACCTTTTATTAGCTGGACCTGAACCAGAACTCATGGTCTCCTGAGGTTCTTGTGAAGTGGAAGTCTGTGGATGCTTTTGGCTAGATCAAGGTTTTTTTGGCCCAGATCTAAAAGGAATTTATGTCCTACTGGGATCCACAATTCACCTGCTCAGCTGCAGCCTAACTCTGTAGGCACCTAATCTCACTCAGCACCTAAATTTTCACTGTAAAAGTGCCCCAGCTGTCAAAGTTTGTGCCTCTGAGCATGTGCATTGCTCCCTCAGGTAGGTGACCTGACACCTGTCTCATGCCTAAGCTGCAGTGTGGTCCTCAAACTAGGTGAAAGTAGGTGTTCCCCTGCCTAGCTTGCCTGCTGGGCCCAATTCAGCAAGCATGCCTAACTCTTCACAAAATGGCCAAGAGGAGACCTCCCTTTATAACCTTTAGCTCAGTGGCTAGGATACTCACCCCAGATACAGGAGACCCTGTTTCAATTACCCCCTCTGCCTTGTGAGGAGAAGGGATTTGAATAGGGGTTTTCCACTTCTCTGGGGAAAGCTCTAACCACTGGGCTTCCGAATATTCTGAGGTGGGTTTCTCTTGCTGAAGCTAGTCCACTTTGTATTAAACAATTAAATATTAATGGGGCTAGACAAAGAGGAGAATGTGCCAGCTTTTATGGATCCTATTCTCAGGTGCCTACCTCTCCTCATAAATTATATAGGGAACCTAGGCACTTAGCTCAGGGTTTGTGAATTCCAATGATTTTTCCAAGGCACCTAAAAGTTGGGTTTGTGGATCTAGGCTTTTTCTCTTAATTGTCTTTGTACATCACCCACAACAGGTATTTTCATCCAGTATTAGCTCTTACTGCATGCTGTGTTTTAGGTAGATGAATTTTGGTATATTGTGATACTTTCTCAGGGTGTCCAGAACCAGAGGTCACCATGTTACCCCCTGCCTTAGTAAAAGACAGATTTACTGTTTTTCAGTTCTCTGGCACTCATGGTCAGTTAGCCACCCAAACAAACTCCTCAGAACTTTTCCAGCCCTTACACCAAGTCTTAAACTTGCACGCAAAGTATCTCAGTTCATCCCACAAGCATTCCTCTCCCTCTCCCCCCCGCCCTAGTGTCCAGCCACTGTCGCTGGACACCCTCAGTAATTACCAGGTAAGCTGCCCCTAAAGAGATAGTGTACACACAGCTGGGTGGTTACACAGATGGATGGTTACAACTCAGGATCAGGTCCTTTATAGCAACACAGCACTGTAATTGTTTATTAACAAAGAACAGAGATTCACAGATTCAAATGAGTATTGAGAAAGACTAAGGGGAACAAAAATGGTTACAAATAAAACAAAACTATAACACACTTTCCAGAGATAAAAACTTAACAGGCTACAACCCTTGTCTAAAGTAGTTTCTCACCCTCAGAAGTCTTTCTGCAGAGCTTGCTGGTTTTCAGTCAATCTAGGATCTATTCCTTCACAAATCACCCCCTCACTAAGAGTGTTCCTCAGCGAAATGGATAATGGGAGTTGTTCTTGCATCCCTGTTATAGCCCAGTAAACCTTTGAAAGCATTCCTGCTGTTTGTTCTCCACTGCGTTGGTGCTATATTGTGTTCACATCCCTCCTGCCCCCGTCAACCTGTCTTTCCTGTCGACTTTACATGCAAATGTAGCTTCCATTGTTTTATGACAGTAATAACTATCTTTCCTCCTGGAAGAAACTTCTTTCTCCCTTTGTTTGGTTACAGACTTTAAAGCATATTATCAGTACATATACACAGTTCCTCATATAGTATTAATACATACACTTCACAATGATATTAATGGCCAGCGTGTCATTGACTTTCATTTCATACCTCACACAACATTCTTTATGGATAACTACTGTGACAGCAATGTGTTAGGTGTAGTGAGTTTGTGAGGCCTGATTGGAGTTGCTGACAGAACAGTGAGCCCTTTGCCAGTTGGCATTGAGGGGTTCTTAGTGTCACGCATAGGCTATGTCTACACTACAGACCTTACAGTGGCACAGGTGTACCGCTGCCGCTGCGCCGCTGTAAAGTCTTCTGTGTAGCAGCTCTATGCCGACGGGAGAGCTCTCCCGTTGGCATAATTAAACCACCCCCAACGAGTGGCAGTATCTATGTCGGCGGGGGAGCATTTCCCGCTGACATGGTGCTGTCTACACCGGCGCTTCTCTTGGTGAAACTTATGTCAGACAGGGGTGTGCTTTTTTTTTTTTTTTTTTCCACATCCCTGAATGACAAAAGTTTTACCGACAAAAGTACTAGTGTAGACATAGCCATATACTGTCATGTTGTTTTCGTTATTGCAACTACAAAACCCATAAATGATAAAAAAAAATCTGCCAGCTGCAGATTTCTGATCTGGAAATGTAGTTAAACTTCACAAAAACGTAGTTTGATTTTTTTTTTTTCCTGTAGTTGACATTTGCTGGAAAACCCTGAAATTCAAGCTTTTTTTCAAAACATGACCGTACATGCTTCGAAAAATAAAACTTTCCCACTACATGCAAAGTCTTGAAAAAAGCGCTTATTAACCATGAGTCAGCTGAATTTCAAATGGCTTCTTGCAACAAGATCATTGTGAATTTACTTTTTCACACAGTTGCTCACTGCAATTATTTGACATAAAGGATGCATAATAAATAACTAGTTTTACATTCACAGTGTTTGGATAACTCTGTTCAGGGCAATGGGTCTCCGGTAAGCAGGATCTTGTCCTGCAGAACTTTTCTGTTGCCCATGCCCTGCCAATTTCCAGTTCCCGTTATTTCATCACTACAGGCCTCAGGTAGCTGTAAACTCTGAAATAATCATGATTTTGTCTGTCTGCCTGTGTTTAACACCACACTCATCACCATTGCATCGGAGCATGAAATTCTTGCCCCATTGATGTAAATGGCAAAATCCCTATTGGCTTTCATGGGGCCAGGATTCCACACTGAGAAAGAATTCTATCTGCAAGTGGGTGAAAACAGTAGGCTGAGAAATATAAACTCCAGACACTTTGCTGAGATTATATTTGCACCAGGTATTCTGGATTTTCCTGGGAGTCCAAGATACTAGTGACTTTTATACATAGATGCCCTACATTTTGCTGTGGTGTTCCTTAAATTCTGTTTCTATCAGCCTCTCAGGAAGAGACAAATTGTCCTCTCTGTTCATCTTGTGTAGTTCCTTTGTTTTTAGGGTTGGGAGGGGCTTTTCAATCTCAACAGTGTCAGGGCAAAATGAGAAAATAAATGTAAGACAATAGGAGAGCATTTGGGGTCTGTAAAGTTATATAAGATTTAGTCAAAGATGGATAAGGCCTTTGCGGCACTTGGATTCATTATCTCATAGGATTTGGGGAAATACATTCATTTTATAATTAATTAAAAAGAGGTTCAGAATTCACTGGAATGAAAGCTGGTGCTTTCTGATTGCTGGATTGAACAAAATCTCTTTTAACTGTGCTCAGAGGAGTTCTATTGAAACAGTATTTATCATACAGGGCATGCAGTATCCTTTGCTAGTATGTAACATTCTTTAATTGTACGAGCCGCTATCAATTTGTCCTGTCCTGCTCATTGTTCAGCCTCAGGCACAACATTCCTCACTTAACTTAATCCTTATTTAAATCAAGGAATTCTTCATTTTCATCCATTTAATTTTGTATTCTAGGATTTTTTGTTCTGTATAATCATATTTTAGAGTGTAGTGGATTTGCAGATTAAGAAAATAGGGCCAGATTCTCTGCTGCTCTAAATCTGTGTAGCTGTATTGATTTCAATGGAGTTGTGTTGGTTTGAACGAGCTGAAGAGTTGGCCCATAGTTTTTTATGTTCATTTTCATTTACTTTATAAATGCTTGAACTGTTCATTGATAGTGTTCATACATTCTAAATGTGGCATATGTCCCCCTCCCCCGTCCTTGAACTAGATCAGATGGTGCAAGCCAGGGTAATTCCAGTGAAATTAATGGAGATGGGTGATTTACAGGAGTTGAGCATCTCGCCTCCTTTTTTGCGTGTGTTGGACTTTCTCCTCCAAAACACACACACACATATGCCATTTTTCTCTTCTTGTTTAATGTTATTAAGGGTGTTGGGTTTTTAGCTATCATATCTGTATGAGTTTTAGACTGTTTTATTGTATGGGTTATTCAGTACCCTGAGCATTCCTGTGTGGGATGGGGTGGGACAATATGGTAAAGTAGAGTTTTATTACCAATGTATTGGCATTTCTATGATGCTCATCACTGTGGTGTGCCAGCTGTAGTATTGGAGTGCCAGCTTTAGTAAAGAAACATTGCATATAACATGGAACATCCTAAGGTTCTGTTTGCTGCTTAACTGTACAAAAAGTGCTACCCATGAATCAATTTTTTCGCTGTCTTCACAACTGCAGTTAATCCTCGTCTCACAAGATGCCTCTGCTTTGTTCGTTATGCCCATTTGTCTGCAGGCTATTGCTTCCCTTCCCATTGCTGCTGTCGCAGCAGAGCAAGTAGTTTCCCTTCTCATGCTCCCCCCCCCCCCCCCCCCCCCCCTCTCTCTCTCTCTCTAGGATAAATTACTTCCTTTCCTAACACTACTCTCCATTCATGATGCTTGTCTTTCCTTTGCACCAGTGCACTCTGTAGACAGGGCCCTTCCCTCTTTTTGTGTTGATCAAGTTGCTTCCTTTCTCACTGTCTAGGCCAGGGGTTCTCACAAGAAATTTTTTGGTGGCTGCTCTGACAGTTTTTCCTAAAATACTTAAGTAACTTTAGGAAAAACAAATAAATATGCACATATCCATGTCCAAATCATTGTAATTTATTTATGTAGGGGAGTTTTCAGACTCAATAATAAAAATAATGTACAGTTCTTTACTGGACCTAAACAGAATAGAAACAAAATAAGGTGCTTTGCACGTCCTTTTCTTTTTTTGTTGTTGTTTCTTTTGTTTTTTTGGTTGCTGTTTTTTTTTTTTTTTGACTTGCTAGCTAGTAAGTCTGCTCCTGTGAAAACTGATATTTGTAGGTTTGTTAATATCGCTTTTTATAGCAGACTTACTCAACCTTGGCAAGCCGGGGAACAAATTAAGCTGTGAATGGAGAGCTGGGTAGGGAAGCAGTGGGGGCTGGGGGCAATGGAGGGCTAGGGGAGGCAGTGGGAGCCATGGGCAATGAAGGAGAGTGTGAGCGGGGGGCCGAAGCCCCGCGATCGATGGATGGAGCCCGAAGCCCTGCGGCCGGAACCTGAAGCCCCATGGCCGGAGCCTGCTGCCCAACGTCCCAAGGCTGAAGCCGGAAGCCTGAACCCCACTGTTCCTGGGAAAGGGGGGAACTCAGACTGGCTAACTGCTCTTCTGGTGTTTCTGGCTACAGAGGGGGGCGAGGCCCAATCCCTACTGGTGGCCACGGGGAAGGGGTGAATTCTTCTCCCTCCCTCTCCCCCCCTCGCCAATCACTGTCTAGGAGGCTGTGGCTGCAAGAAAAACCCTGGGTGGCCGCATGCACCCACAGTGGCCACATTTGAGAAACACTGCTACGCCATATCTTGGTCCCTGTTCGCAAATAGAAACTGGATAAAAGCAGAAAAAAACTCCACTTATCTGGCCCAAAACCTATCAGGGGGAGTTGTTAGGGACCAAAGGATCATCCTCCATTTTAACCTGGTTCCAGATTCAGGCTGTCAGATTCCCAGGCATTAGTGCAGGCAGGAAGGCCATGATAATATGACTTCTGAGGCAGCCGTGCTGCCATAAGGGCATGGGGTAAGGGAGACAAGAGTGTAAGGGGGCTTGCTCTTCATGTGAAGGTCTGAGCCCTCCATGGTTGCCTCAAGATCTACTCAATTTTCTTCAGGATCTCAGAATACCCTGGGTGGGCGTGGAGAGCTATGCCTCCTTCCCACCCTGCAAGTAAACAAAGTCCAGCACCACCACTTCATGATATCTTGGAAGCTCCAAGTGAACTTTCAGAGTGACTTTAATCCTTTTACATTAGTTTTGGTTCTGTTTGATAGCATGACATGGGGATTTGTGCACAGAGAACCACTTTCCTTCCTACCGCTGCTCTCTAGGCTGATCGAGTTACTTCCTTTTCAGCTGCTGGAGTGATTGCCCTTTGGTATTGCCCGTGTAACTAAACACAAACCAAGATCTGAATTTGCTAGCAACCAGCGTCAAGTGCAAAATAATCATCAAATCAACTTTGATTTATATTGTTACTGTTTTTTCTTTAACTTTTTTCTTTAATTCTTTTCACTTACTACCATTAGTCACAAACGTGCCATTAATTTATGTCCATCAAGTGTGCTTTATTTTTAAACTTTTTTATTAAATTGAATAAAAAGAACTCAGAAGTTCTTCCTCCACTCTTGCATCTATTTATTGCTATAATGCAGCTACTGTATCTTACAGGAATACACGCACAGCCTGATACCTCTCTTACTAGAGGTTAGTGATTCTGAGACTTTCTGAGCCTGAGAACTCCTTTCCAATGGTTTTAAATGTATTTGCACCTGTTAGGTAAATTATCCAGGTACTTCACACTGCCACTCTGCAGGAAGACTTCACAGACTTGTTGATGGTCATAGAATCATAGAAGTGTAGGACTGTAAAGGATTTCAGTAGATCATCTAGTCCAGTGCCCTGCACTCAAGGCAGGACTATATCATAACTAGACCATTCCTGACAGGTGTTGGTCTAACCTGTTCTTAAAAACCTCCAATGACTGAGATTCTACAGCCTCCCTAGGCAATTTGTTCCAGTGCTTAACCACCATGACAGGAAGTTTTTCCTAATGTCCAAATGTAACCATCCTTGCTACAATTTAAGCCCATTGCTTCATGTACTATCCTCAGAGGTTAAGGGTACATCTTCACTACCTGCCGTATCGGTGGGTAGCAATCGATTTATCCGGGATCGATATATTGCGTCTCATTAAGACGCGATATATCGATCCCCGAACACGCTCACCGTCGACTCCGGAACTCCACCAGAGCGAGTGGCAGTAGCACAGTCAATGGGGGAGCCGCGGCCGTCGATCCCACGCCGTGTGGACCTCAGGTAATTCGATCCAAGATACTTCGACTTCAGCTACGCTATTCGCATAGCTGAAGTTGCGTATCTTGGATCGATCACCCCCCCCAGTGTAGACCAGCCCAAGGGAGAACAATTTTTCACCCTCCTACTTGTAACAACCTTTTATGTACTGGCAGTGGCGCTGGAACACTTTTTGTAGTGGGGGTGCTGGAAGCCAGCTAAGGAAACGGTAAAGCAGTGGTCCCCAAACTTTTTACCTCATGCCCCCCTTACACCTGTCGTGTGTGGGGGGCACAACCTCCCAGAGCCGGGGTTCTGAGAGGGGGGACATGGACGGGGTAAGGGGGCTGGGAGCTGGGGCTGGGAACAAAGTTCCTGGGTGCAGGGCCGGAAGCTGGGACCCCGGGTGGGGCCAGGAGCAGAGCCCTGGGCATGGGCTGGGGGTGCTGCAGCACCCTTGTTCCCATGCCTATGTGTACCAGAAAACTATTATCATGTCCCCCCTCAGTCTTCTCTTCTCCAAACTAAACAAGTCCAGCTTTTTCAGCCTTTCCTTATAGGTCATGTTTTATAGACCTTTAATCATTTTTGTTGCTCTCCTCTGGAGTTTCTCTCATTTGTCCACATCTTTCCTGAAATGTGGTGCCCAGACCTGGACACAGTACTTCAACTGAGGCCTTATCAGTGTGGAGTAGAGTGGAATAATTACTTCTCGTGTCTTGCTTCTCACATCATGGGATGTGATAATATTACGTATAGATGTGTCAGTACGGTTAGTTTTTATGCAATACACTAGAACCTCAGAGTTACGAACTGACCAGTCAATCATAGATCTCATTTGGAACTGGAAGTATGCAATCAGGCAGCAGCAGAAACAAAATAAAATTAAAAAAGAAGCAAATACAGTACAGTACTTTGTTAAACATAAACTACTAAAAAATAAAGGGAAAGTTTAATAAAAAGATTTGACAAGGTAAGGAAACTGTTTCTGTGCTTGTTTAATTTAAAGTAAAAGGGTTAAAAGCTGCATTTTTCTTCTACATAGTAAAGTTTCAAACTGTATTAAGTCAATGTTCAGTTGTCAACTTTTGAAAGAACAACCATAACATTTTGTTCAGAGTTATGAACATTTCAGAGTTATGAACAACCTCCATTCCTGAGGTGTTGGTAACTCTGAGGTTCTACTGTATTTCCTTTGTGTGCATTATTATTTATTGATGTAGCACTATCAATATGCATGACACTTTACAGATAAGTAAAATATCATGGGCTCTGTAATAATCCCATTCAGGGCCAGATTCTGATCCACCTTATCTGCATTAAATTGCATGTTTCAATATGATTATATGTGGAGTAAGGTGCTGCTTCCTGTGAGTGGGAACCAGCATCTGGCCATAAAGAAGTAGTAGTAGTAGTAGTTTTATCACCGACTTCAGTAAGAGCAGAAGCAGACCAATGCCCCTTCGCTGAAGGGCTCACAGCATAGGGGCCTGAACTTACAAATGCGTGCTCACTACAGTAGTCTTGTTGACTCCATTGCGACTACTCATCAAGTAAGTACTACTTCCCTGAATGAGTGTGTTCAGGATCATGTCGTAAGTTAAAATACAACAAGAAAGAGTGACAATATTGAGGGAAGGGAGAGGGAGGACAAAGGTTACAGCAGTAGAATTTTTTGGATAGGTAACTGCTTCATATTATTTTTTTGTTCCCTTTGCAGGAAGTCCAAGAAAAGGCCTCTCTTTTTCTCATGCAGTTGGACTTAACTGGCGCAGTTCCCAGCATTTTGGTTGCCATTGTCCTTGTAGCTGATGGGGATCGTCATGGACGCAAAAAATCTTTAGTTCTGCCTTCAGTGGGAGCTTTTATATCAAATGCTTTCCTTGGTGCATTATCATATTTCTCCCTGCCCCTCTCTATTTTGTTTGCAGTTGCATTTTTTGGTTCACTGTTTGGAAGCATTGCAACTTTCCTCGGAGGAGCCTTTGCCTTTATAGCTGACCTATGTAATGAAGAGAAGCAGAAAACAATACGTATAGCTGTGGTTGATTTGATTTTTGGACTTGTATCTGGAGTAGCAGGACTGACTTCCGGCTACTTCATAAGAGGATTAGGCTTTCCATGGACATTTGTGGTTGCTTCTCTACTTCACGTTATTAATATTTTCTATATTACATTTTGGCTGGAGGATACAGTACGTGTACCTGAATTCCAGCAGCATGCATCAGTGTCTTGTACTGAAGGCCTTAAAGAAACATTTTCTGGAGTGTACATGCTTTTTAAAACTTCCACTTGTAAAAAACGAACTTTAATCATTGTATTGCTTTTTACATTCATGATGTATTTTTTTACTTGGATAGGTGGGAGTTCTCTTTTTACGTTGTATGAACTAGATGAACCTCTCTGCTGGAATGAACTCTACATAGGATATGGAGCAGCTGCATTCACTTCTGTTTCTCTGACCAGTTTTTTAGGAATATACTTGTTTTCACGTTGTCTCAGGGACATCTATATTGTCTTCATTGGGATATTTTCTTACATTGGAGGAATGGTCATGGCTGCCTTTGCCAAAACTACACTGCTCATGTTTTTAGGTTAGTTCAAAAGCAGGCCCTTTAGATTAATGAAATATGTGAAAATTGTTATATTCTATATAATTAAGCCAGCTAATCCCTTAAAAGAACCTACAGATATTTTAAAAACAACAACAAAAAAAGTAATGTTCAATCAAGTTCATATTGGATTTTAAATGTAAATTCAAAAATGAAAAGTGTGACAAGTGAATGAAAGCACTTCCTTATGGCTTTCTGTTTTTAATATCATGTGTATATATACTGGGTTTATGACTTTTTCTGTGCTAAGATAATTTAAGATAATTATGTCACAATACAATAATAGTTATGGTTTGAATTTTCTATCGCTTTTACTATTTGGAGCCTTCAGTACATAAAATGCAGTTAGGTCATTTAAAAAAAATTGCAGTTCACTTTTAAATTCTAAAGTGTGTTATTTGAGTGACTCATGACTAATTGTATTGTTTTTCAGTGAGAGTGCCCTCTCTTCTATGTTTTATGCCCATTCCAGTTCTACGGTCCATGTTGTCAAAAGTGGTTCTGGCTAGTGAACAAGGTGAGTTGAATATATTAAAGAAACATTTACCAGGCATCTTAAAATAAATAGGCTCTAAATTATAAAAGGTTTAGAACATATTTGTGTGAAGGGGTTCCATTTTTTTGCTTGTACTAGCTTTTTAAAGTAATTTCTTAAATTTCAGGTTCTATATATTATCACTCTGTTTTATTTCAGTAAAATCCTTGTGACTTTTGTTTCCAAGTTAATGTAAACAAGATTAGATATTAACACCTGGCCAAAATTTCTCCGTTGGGGAAAAAACCCTAAAAGATTGGTTGGCATTTTGGTTAAAAATAGTGATCCCCTGAAAACTGGAAGTGAAGTTAAAAGTAAAGCTCTGTTATACGGTTGTGACTTGACAAGTGCTTTTAACATTTGGCAAGTTTTCACATTGAGAGAAAGAAATACATCTCATGTTTAGTTAGCCATTACAAATTATATTTCGAATGGCAAAGGGTGGATGGTCAACCTTTGAAACACTTGAAAGGGTGAAAAGAAACAATTAAGGACTCTGATACTGAGTTGTGCACCACTGCCTCATGGCTATAGTAAATTTCCCAAAGGACATAACATTAATTCTTACCTATATAAAACCACGGATGTTTAGATTTAAAACTAAAAACACTTTGTATAGTGTTGTGCAGAAATGAAGCCTGTTATTCTGCAATCTTTTCACTGATGTTTAATTTAAAGCTGGTAAAGAATGGCTTATTGTTTGAAGTATGTATGTACCATATTTTGGCACCTCTAGCTCCGAATGCTCTCACAGACTTTTGAGTAGCCAAACTGATACTTTGTGAAAGTGCCAGCTCATTTATTGCAAAAGAGTTCTCTTGAGCTATTCATATTTATAATATATTTAGCAAAACAAAGATGTTTTTATCTGTACTGGTCTGTAATCATTCACATTGCCAAGAAACTACAAATGTGGAAATATCATTCTTTAGGATTGCCTATAGTTGAGTGGCTTGATGCAGGAGACAGTTTGCCTTATAGTGATTTACTCAAAGAGCTCATTCTGTTTAGCATAACAAAGAGAAGATTAAGGGGTGACTTGATTACTATCTATTTGGATCTACATGGGGAACAAATATTTAATAATGGGGGCTCTTCAATCTAACAGAGAAAGGTATAACAGAATCCAGTGGCTGGAAGTTGAAGCTAGACAAATTCAGACCAGAAATAAAGCATAATTTTTAACATTGTTTGTGATTAACTATTGGAATAATTTACCAAGGGTCATGGTGGCTTCTCCATCATTGGCAATTTTTAAATCAAGATTGGATGTTTTTCTAAAAGATCTGCCCTAGGAATTATTTGTGGAAGTTCTATGGCCTTTGTTATACAGGAGGTCAGACTAGTTAATCACAATGGTCCCTTCTGGCCTTGGAAACTATGAATATGTGAATTTGTGACCTCTTTATGCTTAATTATTATAGTTACTTTATCTATATAGCACCATGAGCATATGTAATGCTGTGCCATGGGCAAGCATGCCAAAAGAAGATGTTCTTTCCTAAAGACTATACAGTCTAAATGCGGTAATCCGGATGGAGTATAATAATAAAAAAGTGCAGACTGAGGCAATGTAGAATTTTTTATTTCTGGAAATGGAGGAAGAGGATAGAGGCACTGAAGTCTTGATCCAGCAAAGCACTTGCTTTGTTGGATTAGACCCTTGTTGAACATTAGCTGGAAGCTGTTCAGCATATAAGGAGTAGCATGAAAGAAACAACAAAGTGTGGAAAAGATGGACATAGAGAAAAAGTAGAAGAGGAGAGCAGGAAAAGGGAAGAGATAGTAGATGGAGTTGCACAGAACTTTGCAAGTGAGAATGAGTTGTTTGATTTGGAAGAACAGTGGGTGTTACTGAAAAGATTTAAGAAAGGAGATACATGGGCAGATTGGTAGTAAAGATAATCTCCACTGGCAACACGCTCTTATCACTTAACAAGAATAATTGTGAAGGTGGTCTGCCGGTAAAGCATTCTAGCAGTGATGCTGTACAGAAATTGTACGATGTGGAATTGTAACTGTAGTGGATCTTTTGTATTTTTTTATTAATCCTCTTCTCTGACCAAAGTGAATGACTTTCATTTCAATACTTGCAGAACACTGTATTGTTATCCAGATATTTTTATTTTAACAGGTGCTGTGTTTGCTTGCATTGCCTGCTTGGAAGTTATGACTAGTGCCATTTCACTCGCAGTTTTTAATAGTCTCTATGCAGCCACTGTAGCTTGGTTTCCAGGCTTTAGTTTCCTCTTATCAGCTGGTCTTTGTATAATTCCCCTGGGCGTCATGTGGTAAGTATATATCATAAGGGTTTTTTACTAGAGTAGAAATATATTTAAGTATGAAATGAAGCTGGGTGGTTTAGTGGATAAATGTTGCCTTTCACCTGTTGGCTCCATATTTACATCAACTTGAGTTTCCTAATGTGGGGCTAAATTCTACCCCTGGATGCATGTGTGTGGCTTCCATTGGTGTGAGTGAGAGCTCTGTTTGAGTGTGTGCATCTGAGGGGAAAATTTGGCACAAAATGAGGGTAATCAAGGTGTATGAAAGCAGAGAGCTCAGTTTTGTTGTCTAGTCTCGCCAATGGGAGTTATGGGCCTGATCCAAAGACCACTGAAGTCAATGGGAGCGTTTCCATCCAGGCCCCTTCGCCTTGATCCTGCAGCATTAAAATCAATAGGATCTTTGATATTGACATTTACTTCACTGAGCATGAGATCAAGCCCTCTGTGAATAAATCTCCATGCATATCAGAAAAGCTGGGGAAGGACAAACTTATGTAATATTTACCCACACTGACCCAGCTGTATTTCGGTAATATTCAGGACCAATTACACCTTTTCTTGGTGTTCATGATATCTAAATTCACTTGCATTCTCTCTAATGTAAACTATGCATCTGAGACTTTGAAACAGGAATGGAATTGACAAAAAGAGCTATTCTCCCAGTTCACGTATACTCTTAGATTCATAGAAAGTTAAATATTTATTAAGAGGGATAGTGTTATCCTTCCTGAAGTCTTGTACCTTTTCACCTCATGCCTAAACTTCATCTCAAATGCCTTTTTTCTGGACTAGCTGAGTTTTAAGATCAGGATAGTGAGACATGAAGAACACGTCAGACTTGAGTGCCTCTCAACATTTCAAAACCTTGGAACTGATTCACTACTACTCACTCCAGCTTTATGCCACTCTCATTCCATTGAATTATCCTGGCTTTAAACTGGAGTAATATATCAGTGATTCTGACCCAATAGGTTTAATGGAGTTGGAAGATAAAGGGTCTCATCCTGGAAGTGGAGAGTATTTTAGAACATAAAGATATTGAGGTGCTCAGATACTCTGTTATTGGGGGCCATATGAGTACCTTAGTTATAGAGAGATATAACTTAATCTATAATTTCCGGCATAACAGGGAAAGCTCCTTTCAAAAAGGCAGTGTTTTCTGTACAAAGGGTCATAGACACATACCAATAAATTAATTCATCTTGGATCCAGGACTATAGAATAGCATGATAGTTATGTCTGAAGGTCCTGTCTTCCCTCTCCACTCCAGATTAATGCCTTATCTGTGGTATACTGCCCTTAGAATAGCCTCACTCTAACCCTGAGAAACCATGGTAATGGTATTATCTCAGAGCAGAAACTGTAGTTTGTTCCAATTTGTGCTAAATCAGGCATGCTGGTTTAGTGCTTTTCACAGAGAACCGAAATGAGATTGTCTAACTCATGTTACATAGGGCAAGTATTATCATTGCTTTATTTATTAAGCCGCCTGGACCTTTCTGTGCAGAAAGCCATTGGGTGTGTTGTTGGTGCTGATTCAGCATACTGTACATTACTATCTTGCTAAAAATGTCTCTGTGTCTTATCTCTCTCTTCCAGCTGGCTTATGTGCACCAGTTGGCATGAAGAGGACTTGGCATCACCTGCATATGAAGAAGTATCCAGTGAAGAGAGTATTGACAGCTGAACAAAGAATTTACTTACCTTGGTTTTCTAGTCTGATGTGCATGGCACAGCCTGTTACATACACACTGATAGGGGAGAGAGTGTGACAGTTGTAGATGAAATCTGGACAGTAGCTCTGCAACAATTACCATAAAACTGCTAGCATTTCCAGTCTTCCTATTTTATGCTAGAATGAGTTTAATCCTTATTCTTAACTATGCAAATAAGGTGAGAGTGGCGGGTCTTTATCAGTTTTTAAAGTATAGCAAAAATGATTGATATTATGTATTTATGAATAAGAATTTAGAATTACTTATTTTTTTACATCCTGTGCTCTTGGATTTACAAATAATGTCTCTTTCAGAATTAAGAGAAAATAAGTGAGAGCCGTATTTTGTTGTCTCTCAAGTTTGAAAATGATTTAAAGTAGGGCTGTTGATTAGTTACAGTTAACTCACGCGATTAACTAAAAGAATTAATTGTAATTAATTGCATTGTTAAACAATAGAATACCAATTGAAATTTATTAAATATTTTTGGATGTTTTTCTGCATTTTCAAAAATACTGATTTCAATTACAACACAAAATACAAAGTGTACAGTGCTCACTTTATATTGTTTTTATTACAAATATTTGAAACGTAAAAATGATAAAAGACAATTCACCTCATACAAGTACTGTAGTGCAATCTCTTTATCATGAAAGTGCAACTTACAAATGTAGGTTTTTTTTGTTACTTAACTGCACTCAAAATCAAAACAATGTAAAACTTTAGAGCCTACAAGTCCACTCAGTCCTACTTCTTGTTCAGCCAATCGCTAAGAGAAACAAGTTTGTTTACATTTATGGGAGATAATGCTTCCCACTTCTTAATTACAGTGTCACCTGAAAGTGAGAACGGGCATTCGCATGCACTGTTGTAACTGGCGTTGCTAGATATTTATGGGCCAGATGCGCTAAAAATTCATATGTCCCTTCACGCGTCAACCATCATTCCAGAGGACATGCTTCCATGCTGGAATTATAGGCTCTAAAGTTTTACATTGTTTTGTTTTTGAGTGCAGGTTTTTTTGGTATATAATTCTACATTTGTAAGTTCAACTTTCATGATAAAGAGATTGCACTACAGTACTTGTATTAGGTGAATTGAAAAATACTATTCCTTTTTTTTACAGTGCAAATATTTGTAATAAAAAATAAATATAAAGTGAGCACTGTACACTTTGTGTTCTGTGTTGTAATTGAAATCAATATATTTGAAAATGTAGAAAACATCCAAAAATATTGAAATAAATGGTATTCTTGTATCGTTTAAGAGCGTGATTAATCGTGATAACATTAGGGCTATCAAGTGATTAAAAAAATTAAAGTGAGGCATATGATGCAGCTGTGTCATCTAAACTTGTGTGACAATGATAATTTGCCTGATCATCAGCTTGTATAAATCTCTGTAGTTCTTTTGAAGCCAATGGAGCTTGCCAGTTTGCACCAGCTCAGGATCTGGCCTATAGTGTGCATCTCAAAGGACTTTTATGTTACTGTGGGGCCTGCAGGACAGTCTAAAATGAGCAAACTATATGTGTTCTTTTCCAAAAGGCAAACAAACTGGGGAAAATTCTGGCATATACTGTAAATTAAACCATTTTTCTGCAGATTTAATTTATATGTGAAACATTTGCAAGTGTGGAACTCACCTGTAACTTTGTTCTCAAGATGGGTTTTCCCTCTAATATTATAATGAGAATAACCGGTGGCAATGAGAAGCCAGCATGGACTCTTTCCAATGCATTCCTTCTCATGGCAGCTAGCTGTGCTCATTCCATTGGTGGGATCTGTGATATGGACATTTAGCCAGTTGGAACTAGGTTGAGGCTAACTCATTTCATACACATCAACCAGCTGCAATATTGTGATGACTTCTGCCGGTTGCGTTCAATTTACACTCTAATCTCTAGTCGTATTCCTACAGTCCTCGATGGACATGGACACAGTCTCACTCATGAGTTATTAATTTTACATAGAAACTGTTGTGCCAGAACAGACTTATAGTCTATCCACTCCCTGTCCTGCATGTGACAGTGACCACAGTGAGAAGGGATATCTGTTCCTGACCCTAGCTAGTGACTAGTCTATGCTGTGAAGTATAAGGGACTTTTTTATTAGTTATTTTAACTGCAGATGTATTCTAAGAGGCAGATCCTGGTCCATTTAAGTAACTGGGAGTTTTGCCATTGATTTCAACGGGCCCAAGGTCTGGCCCTAAATGTTTAAGCCTTTTTAATAATCTGCTAAATCATTTGTTTCAATAATATTATAGACTAATTAGAGAGGCCCTGATTCTGCAAAGACTTAAGCACATGCATTTTATGCACTGAGTAGTCTTACTGACTTCAAATATTACTTGCATTATGTAAACTTAAGTATGTGCATAAGCCAGATTGTGTAAAAGGTGTTTTTTTAATCAGTTCTAAATCTACTGCCTTTTAATTTCATTGTCCTTTTTTCCTCCTGTCATGGGCCAAGGTATATATATCATTCATTTATCTACATCATAGCTCCACTTAAATCATTGTAGCATCTTTAAGAGCTCCTCTCTTGAAAGGCCATAAGATCTTTCTCTTCTGTGGATCTTTTTATTTCTTTTATAACCTTGATGAAGTGGCTAAATCTGACCCACACATCTAATTGTTTTGCATTGAATGCACTCTAATTGTAATTAGAACTTACATAGCACTTTTCATCTTCAAGGCACTTTACAATTATTTAAGTAATTAATTCTCAACCTCTCAGGCAGATATTATCATCCCTGGTTATGAGATGAGGAAATAGAGAGGTAAAGTGACTTATCCAGGGTCACAGAGCAAGTTAGCACTAGAACTGGAATTCTAGTGCTCCTTGGTCTTGCACTAGGATACCTTTATGCACAAATCAAGCAGGCAATTGCATTATATAATGTACAACTCTGCCTTTCCCTCCTCTCCCTGTTTTTTTAAAAAAACCCATGGACCCTTTTTCCAGCTAAGGTTGCTATAATCCATCAGCAAGCAAAGAGAGACTCCATCGTGCTGTATTTATTAAGCAGAGATTTGGTGCAGTAATTAGAACACAGTAAATTGGTTGGAGTTCACTTTAGCCTTCATATTAGGAAGGATGTTATGTTAGAAAATCAACTGTGAAATGTGAACTAACTGTATATGCACATACACTTTAAACAGGAAAAGGACACAATTCTGGTAAGCTAAACATCTTTGTTACCATATAGGAGACAGACCACCAATCTGCACATGCAACTCAAATGACTTCTCTTCATTCAAATTCACTTTAAGAACAACACCCTACTTAGCTTTAGGAAAGCCTTTCAGAAGTAATCCACCAAAAATATTGGCACCATATCAAGATTGGTGCTATAAAAGGTGTATATTATGTGTATGATCTAGACTGCAAACTCTTCAGGACAAGCACTTTGTCTTCCTTTATATTTGTATAACACCAGGTACACTGGTGATGCTCACTAAATAGAAAGCATAAGTTCACATGCGAGTCTAAGGGCTCTTAAACACAAACTTTGAAAAAAGCCCTTGAATTGTAAACAACTTTTTGCTTCAGGAATGTACACAGCTTTTAACAAAAGAAAGGACATTTTCTCATAAGAGTGCTGTGAAGATTTGTTTAGGCCCTTCATCTAGACCACACACGATTCTGATCTGGATACTCTGCTCACACAGGTTATATAATAGTTAATGCCAGAAACTATGTAGAGTGAAGCTGCCATGTCCAAGTTAATAACTCCTGGAAAATGTAGTGATTCAGAAAAGAGGATCGATACCTTCATTCCTTTCCCATTCTTTATGGAGGTACTACATTGTCCCTAGTACTCCCTGTTGGTAATCTGGAAAACCTAGTTGTGCAATGGGACATTCCATTGGCCCAAACGAGAATTTTCACACATGATTGTATTACATGGGTGGGAGAATGGAACATTTTATGTTGATCTTGCAGCACACAATGTATAAAACCATGTTTTGTGGACTTGTGTCTATATGGAGATGCAAAATGTTTCTGGGGAATATAGCACTTAAATTGAAATAAATAGGAAGTTATGCCAAAATTTATATAAAATCATTTCTCATATTTATTCAGTATATAGCATGAGACATCAGATGGGTTGAGGCCTCCAGGTACTACTGTACAATACATTTTTAATAATAAAACCTTAAATTTTGTAGCAATTGAGTGATTTGACAAGTGAAATATTTTTGTATAAATGCAAGCACCCTTTTGCTGTAAGTTAATAAAGCAGAGATCTGTCTAGTCTTTTAAACGTTTGGATCTTGTTCTTTTGACAGACAAGCATGCACAAAGCAATACAATTGCTGTAGTAATATTTAGAAGCAGCTCAGGCCACCAACATATCATTTAATTTCTTTTGCAGCTAGTGATATAAAATAGTATGTACTTGACACTCAAGTTAAATGAGTGGAGATCACATATGCAAACATCCTTATCTAAGCAAAACAGCATTTTGGAATAGCATTCTTATTGTCCATTTAAGGAACTGTGAAAGGCTAGCCAATCTGAGAGGATACAGAACTAGTTTGCCAGGCAGAAAGCTTACTCTAGCAAATGTGATTTGATTGTGAGATAAATATAAAGAGGGAAGTAGTTGAGCCAGCCATACATTCTAGCCCACAACACTGGTATCAGCTTTGATGCCTCTCTCCTCCTAGCTTTGTCACTTCTTTCTCTGGACTGTATTGAAAAATCAAATCCTTCCTTCCTGTCAACAGGGCCATAATCCCCATCTGCTCTTCTTCCACATTAACCTCTTCCTATGACCTCTCTTACCAACTTGACTCCCCCTCTACCCTGTCCAAAACACAGCTGCTAAAATTATGATGTTCCTCAGAGATAGATCAGACAATGCTGCTCCCCTCTTCAAAACCCTTTCCCTGGTTCCCCCTTGCCCAAAGTAACAAGTTTACACTTCTTGTCCTTACCTTCAAGGCTATCCACCTCAGCCTATACCTTGAATCCATTTGCTTAACCTGTGTCCTCCTTGTACCCTTTCACTACTCCCATACCACTGTCCTCACCTGTCCATTTATTTCCTTCTACTCCTCTATGCCAAGGCCTCACCATGAAATCTAGTCACTTAATAGCTGGGCCAGATATTTGCAGCAAATATCCTAATTATGACTGCTCACAGTGAAGACCAGAAAACCACCCTAAAGAGCAAGAAAAAAAAATTAACAGGCCTATATTTGTTCACTCATTTGTCCAATTTAAGCTCACTTAAGTGAAGATAATGTACATGCAAGGCCCTACATACTCTACAGCAAACGGTGTAAATTTGCTTTTATAACAAGACTCCCTGACTTCTGCAGCTCTCCAGTGAAGCAGACTGGAAATCCCACAACCACCTTAGATAATTTAGAAATTTAAGATTTTTCTTCTTTTTACTAAGTTAAATATGAAAATAAATAATGCAGTCAGGAAAGTATCCCTTCTGGAGTGTAACATGCTGCCTCCACATTCTTCAATTTGCTGCAAGATTTTGTATTAAAAATGCATAACTGCATTGTAGAATTGGTAGGAAGTGAAGCTGGTTGTTTTGGCCCACAGGAGTAGGGAACAGTTGGGGCTTTTGGCACATAGACAGGCATAGCAGACACTTTGGGGTTGTGGAATAAACTTGTACCTGCACATTTCTGTGGAAGTATTCAGCAATGCTAGAGTAGAGAACAAGGCTGACATTTAAGTTCTTAACATTATGCTTGAGTTAACATCCAAATCTGCTGAATGGATGCAATTCCCATGTCTCAGAAGTACTGTTTCAGGTCATTTACAGATTTGGGGAGACTTCATTGCATTAAGCTTATTTTTGGAAGGTTTTCTTTGCAATCATTGGGTCTTGAGATGGATGATTTAAAAAAAAATCAAAGAAGGAAGTTCAACTACTGGAGCGTAATTCTTGTGATAGGACTCTGCTTCTAAAAGATGCAGCAATACGTAACATTTAGGCTGGTTACATTCTCAAAATGTACATGACACACTTTGACCATTGTATGGGAAGAGAATCAACAGGAGAACGGTCCTAAACTTCTTGCAAGGATTTATAATATGTTATGCATACAAGCTATTCTAAGTTTAACACAGCCTGTGTAATTTAAATAAAAATACACCCTTTAAACTTACAGAAAACAGCTTTAATCTGGCTATTCATTTATAAAAGATGCATTTGTGTAGCTTTTAATTTTAGAATCTCCCTTTGGTTATCCCCAGATAAGATTGTTTACTTACAACCAAGTCAGTTCAGTTTTAATTGTATGTTCTGCAGTTATGTAAAATAAAAATTAATGTTCTTACTGTAACACTTCTGTGATGCAGTCTGTCAGATGTGCCTTTGTGCATACAAACATTTTGAATTTTACATTTTCTTTCTCAACAGTGGTATTTTTCCCTTAAATGTTAAATGTTGCTAAGTGGTTATTTTAAGTTTCCATGTAGGCTGGAACATAGCCCAAAATAGGGCTACAGAAGCTCTAATTTCACAGAACAATTTTGCCCAGTAAGGCTGTTGTGAAATCCAAAGGAGGGTTCCCCCCCTCAAAAGTAGCTTGGTAAAGCCAAATTCAGCTCCCAACTCTTCCTAGGGAGCAGTGTCTAATTCTATCCTAAGGGGCAACTGAGCTCCAGTGAATGAGCATCTTGGACATCTTAGCTGGGGCAGACAAATGTGTGTGGCAGGGTTCTTTTCTACCAGTGAGCTACTGAGGTTCCTTAAAGGGGCTGCAAGTGATGAGAGTAACATTGCTTGGGTTGGAGGTCAGGGACTTGAGTTGTGATTAAATATATTTTGGAAACCACAGCATTTATAGCAATTTTTTATTCAACGTTTAAAAGATTTCAAGAACAAAAAGTGATTCAGTGGAAAATGCCTGTTTCATATTGAAAAATGTTCTTTTGCAAGAACATGCATTCCCTGCATTTACCTACAGTAATCAATTTTAAAATGCACATGCATTTTTGGACTTCTTGTAGTATATGTATAATATTTCAAAAACTAAGCAGCTATTGTCCTGAGCAATATATGAAGAGTCATCTTCTTGTACAGTTTTAAAATACCCAGTTGTAGGACATTTATATTGACAGTAAGCAGAGAATAAATCATAATAGACTTTAAACATTTAATGTGCCTATTCATCAAGTAAGGCAAGAGCTCTCCTGTGAGTAAGTTAACAAAAACATTGTGTCAATGTAATATTAATATTGTACACTGAACCTGTAGTATAGTATAAAGACACATACAAGAAATGTTTTCATGAACAGTAGGTTCGGACTACATTTGTGTTACAATAAACCAAGCTTGTATTCCACCATCACATGTGGTTCTCCCATAACTTCACTCTGCGATGGGTCTAGAAAATAGACAGTAAAATATTTACAAAGTTAGTAACACTTTGAAACAGAAACTATCATAAGACAAGAGGACTATATTTCCTCTAGATGTATATGTTTATAGAAGGGGTTCTCAAACTGGGGGTTATGATCCCTCGGGAGGTCACAAGGTGGATACATAGGGGTCGTGAGGTGTCAGCTCTGTGGGGTTGACAGCCCTTAGCCCCCATTACATTAAAATGCCACCCTCCCCCATTTTTAAATTTATAAGGCGGGGGGTCATGCTCAGAGGCTTGCTGTGTGAAAGGAGTCACCAATACAAAAAGTCTGAAAACGGCTGGTTTATAGCAATGTGCACATCTTGATTACTGAGAAAAGTTCTGCAGTGTATGCTTCAAATCTGTCGACCTTTAAATATCTGTTCTAAGCAATAACCAGGGGAAAGGAAACCCGGCAAAGGTCTCCTTTTCCCTAGAAAGGAAGAGGGGCAACGGGAAGCTATGCTATATTCAAGCACCAGAGAGTTACACATCATACAAGACCTAGGACAATAAATTAAGTACAACAGACAGAAAAACAACAAGTTTTAAACTTCGTTTTAAGTTGAAATGGCATATCAGCAACATGAGTGTGACAAAAGAAAGTTTTACAAAGTAATGATCAAAGCCTAGTACTTAATTAAAAAAAAAAAAGAATTAGAGAATGGTTACAACACTAAAAAGCAACAGTGAAAATTAGTTTCAAGTGGGTGCATGTGCATAGAAAAAGACAGCCCAAGTCTAGTAGGTAAGATAGTATATCGAAAGAGAAATATCAGAATGAGAACTTCAAACTTCACACTAAAAAACCAGCAATCATACTGGAGTGCAACCCAAACACCACATGTGGTGCTTCATTTAAACAGGGCTTCTAGGAGCAAGATTATGCATGGGGGCAGACTCACTCCCCCTTCATATCAACCACTGGAGTGGGGGCAATGCACATTGGGGAGCAATATATTTTGCCCTAATGGATAGGGCAGACAGTGCTCCTTCTATGCACAGTACAAACTGGGCCCCTCTGAGGCACATTCCCTTCAGCACTCCTCCAGGAATACTGAGGCTCCATAATTTAGCCCCAGATGATAAAAACCACTTCTCCAATAAATTTTTATTGGCATTTATTCTCTTTCACTACTATTAAAACATGGGTTAGGGGATATGTTACACATCCAAATACAAAACACAATTTTGCTTCACATTTCAGGATAACCTCAGGAGAACAAGCAGCTTCACCATATTTATTTTTTTCCTGATATATCCCTTTTCTAACCTCTAAATTTGAATTAATAAAAAACTGTCAGGGGGCACAGAAATCTTGACAGTTCCCAAATCTCACCTTTCTGATAGCCCTGAGAAAGTTTTGACAGCTTACAAAATCTTTGAAAGAAAACATAATTTACCATTAAGAATATCCTCAAAACCAATGCATTCATCATTTCCTCTCAGTGTATCCAGCGCTATATTTGAGCTATGCAGAAATGGAAGACGTTGGATCTGTGAAAACACAGCAAGAGTCAGAAAGAAACGCAGGTTTCTCATATTCAGGCTTCCCAAGTCGCAACTGTAATTAAAAGTGACAGGCAAAGTAATTTGTTCTTTGGGAAATGACAGAATGATAACACGGACTTGAGTGTAGAGATATTCTAGCCTCCACACATTTGTCTCAAGACCTGTCTGGCACCTCGTCCTATAGTCAAGGCATGGAATCAAAACATCAAAATGCACTATCATGAAAAACTGTTTTCAATTTCAGTAGGAAAATATGCCCACTGTTTTCTGCCAAATATCTGTGAATGGTCACTACAAAGTATCTTTACCTTGAGTGACAGCTTGAGAGTTACAAGATTAGTAAACATACATTTCAATAATTTGGTAAGCTAATTTATTTTCAATTTTATTTTTTCAATCCATATATCAAAAGAGTAAAAAGCACATCAGACTATACCATTATATTAATGAACTTGTATGGCCCTCCCTAAGAGTCATTAGATTATGAACCTCATTTCTCCAATCTCCCCTAGAAGCAGCCTTAATGAGGTCTTGGTCCATGATTAGGGCTCCTAGGCACTACAATAATACAAATCAACAACAACAACAAAGCTTGAGATTGGCTCTTGCTCAAAAGGACAGGTTTATGTCATGTGCACCATCAGACCACCATACGATTGTGGAGAAAGGAAGGCTCTGCACATGTCACTGCGTATGTAGTAAGGCAACTGACTAAAATGACAAGTAAAGAGCTCAGATCACAAGATGCACATCAGACAGCAGCATATTTGTATTCACAACTGCCTTTGACATAGAAAAACTTTACTGGTAAGTTATTGCGAGTACTTGTTTTTTATATATAACAAAGCAAAGCTGTCTCTTGCTTGTGGGTATACTGGATTTGTAATTATCCATAATATTTGCCAATACAGCTGCACTTTAATCAGTTCCAATACTAATACTATTCCAACTCAAATGCTGTAAAAAGGTAAAGTTAAGGTATAGACACATATCACATTATCTTCTAAGAACACTAAAGATAACAAGCAAAGGCCAACAGGTATCCTAAGGTCACAAGAATTTCTTCTCTCCTGCATATCTAAGGCAATCCACATGTAGGGGGGAAAATGTCTCTGCTCTCACCACTCTCCCTTCCTGCCACATATGCAAGAAGCTGTGGGAGAAAAGCCCTCCCGCAACAGATCTCAGATCTGCAGGGAGGAGTGACTGGGTGAGAGCAGGAAAAATTCCAGCATTTCTTGTAGGTCTTCTGGTGTCTGCAGGGCAGGAAACCCACAGCAAACCTTATGAGGCTTGTTGTGGGCCAACACCTAACCCTTAGGATAGGGTAGTTCCCTATTCCACCTAAACATACATCTGTAGTAGGTGCCGTAGCTGCAAACACGCCCAAACAGGCTTGTCAATCTTTAATTACCTCAAATACATTCACTGAGGACAAACAAGTCTACTATGGCTCCTGGAGGTGGAGTGTGGGGAGGGCGGGGGGGGAAGACGGACATGAAGCAGTCAAAGATTATCTCCAATGAACTCAGAAGGGGTGGTGGGTACAATCTCCCACTGAACTTAAACTTTGGGGGCTGGTCCCCAGTGAACTTTCCACAGCTTACAAAGAAGGGCTGATGGGGGTGTGTGTGCACATAGGGTTTTACTGCCCCAATCTCTCCCCTGCATCTCCTTGTATGCTCCAGCCTCCCAAACTCCTTTAGTTTGCAGGAGCAGAGTTTCCTTCCTGTGATTCCTCGGTAGGTTTGCCAGAAAGAACATTGGTCTTGGGGAGGGAAATCAGGGATATAACTTCCATTCCGGTGGTCCTCCTCCCAAGGCCTGCAGGTTGGGAGAATCTCACACAAGACTTAAGAAGTTCAGCTTCACTTCACCTGGAATTTGCTATGATAACAGAACTCAATGGTTCAAATAAGCAGCGTTAGTTTTATCATAAGCAATAAAGCCAGTTCTGCTTAGAGTTTGCTTGAAAAATGTATAGAAGATGAACAGCTGTTATCTAATATATTTTGAAAGAAACAAATGCTTTTTAAAAAGCATGTTTGCAGATAGGTCTATAACTTAACTAAGGCAATTCATATTACTAGAATAATTAAAAATGCCTACCTGCTTTGCTGCTTTGAATTCCATTTGCAGCTTTAGAGGTGCATGGAGTCCTTGAATATTTCTCAGAGTCGATAAATTCATTTTATCTTGGTTTAGCTGAAACTATCAAAAGATTTTTTTTTAAAAGCTCCATTTAATTATAGCTATAGAAAATATATTTGTAAAATTATACTTCAATGAACATGCATATGGAAATCATCCTCAGCCAAAAAAAAAAAAAAAATGCAGTAAATAGGTTGCTAGATTTATAAACCTTGATGTGTAAGAAAATTGCCAGAATATTAACTCATTTGTTTTAAATAACTGAGAAAGAAAATCTAATTTTAAAATCATGCATTACATGCTGCTTGCTACTTGCTAAAGCTGTATTTTGTTATTTTTGGCAAGCAGAATACACAGGACTCCACCAAGTGGAGTAGTTGTGTATTACTCTGAAGTATCACTAAGCAATTTCAAGAAATTATTAAAATATTAGTAGCCCAGAAAGGGGAAAGCCAAGCATCTTGGCCCAAAAGAATCCATGGCAGGACTTATAAACTGACAAGAAGAGTAACTTTTTTTGCTATCATTGAAAAATATAAGAAGCCTATATTTGGCAAACTTTTCCTATTTCCAGTATAATGAAATTACTTTATATACAATCTCAGCAGATATTTATTTTTGTTAAATATCTTGTACACGAGTCCCAGTGTTTTAAATCATTTAGGAAAGCAAGTGTTGAGTCTTGACTCCTTACTGGGTCCTCTGGCACTAATCAATAACAAGAAATATAGTGTATGGATACCTACTTAATAGGTACTGGTTTCTGATAACAAAAAAGGTTTTGACTGGTCAAATAAACTTTTCAAGTATAAACTAAAAAATAATTTTGCATGTATTTGCAGTACTGGGGGGGGGGGGGGGGTTGGCTCCAGGTTTTGCATTGATGCTACTGATAGCAGCACCATATTCAGTGACATAAGACTGTGATTTTTCCTGATTTTTTTTTATTTTCTTAATATTCAGAAGTTATACTTGTAACGTTTATGATAACAATATATTGGTGTAAGAGGCATTGATGTTTCCAAAGAAGACATTTAGCATAAACAAGCAGAAGTATAAGTTACAGGACAGGATACCATCTCTAGGCAAAACATCAAAGGTCTAGTCGGTCTCTGTAATTTTCATCAGAAGTCCAGAAGCTTTACTTCTTTAGCTTACTACATTAGCCTTGCCAGTGTCTTTTGCTATTTAAAAGTGGGGCTTATGACATACCAAGCAAAGATATTTAGTTTCTTTGCTATTAATGCAATTTGTAGAGTTTATAAACTTCTACAGCAATAAGAACAACCATAACCATTTCAGCATAATACAGGAATAATATTTTGGTATATTACTAAATGAACCGAAAAGTGTATCTCCTGAAGATGTTTAGTTCTACTCCATCAAATCTCCTGTGCTGAGATAAACCCTAGCAGTTCTTTCAGCTACCCTCTATCCCGATATAACGTGACCCGATATAACACGAATTTGGATATAACGCGGTAAAGCAGTGCTCCGGGGGGGCGGGGCTATGCACTCCAGTGGATCAAAGCAAGTTCGATATAACGCGATTTCACCTATAACGCGGTAAGATTTTTTGGCTCCCGAGGACAGCGTTATATCGAGGTAGAGGTGTATTAACCAACCCCCATCTGTCAAAAATTCACAAATTATATCACAGCAATACTGCTGTTAGGCATCTTTATTCAATTAATGTTAGAATGCTATTCACCACTGACTGGGATGCACTGAAATTGCACTTGTCAAGCAGTTAACAGTAACAATAGCCCTTAAACTTTGTAACTAGCTGATGGTAAGAAACTTTTAAAAGGTTATCAAATTCAATACTGCACTTACATTTTTTTCTGACAGTTCCAAAGGATGGCTGGGCAAAAGTTCATTTTTTACACTTGTAAAGCTAGAAATGCAAACAAAAGGGTTTTTTTTTAAAGTCACAGAAGAACCAAAAATCAATGCACCAATTTGTAATCTGACATTAATTCCAGATACAAACATCAAGCCGCTATAATTAGTGCTCATTTAGAACAAGGAAAAAACCTGTACAAGAACTTCATTCTTTTTCTGCTTCAGCTTCAAGCTTAACATAAAAGCAGTCATGTTTTTTCTTCCCCCAGCTCCAGCTCACAAACAGAAGACAAATTTAACTTGAATACCAGAATACAGCCTGGTGTTATTGGTTAATTTATGGATAATCTACATGTGTGACATGGGTGACCAGATAGCAAGTGTGAAAAATCGGGACAGGGTGCGTGTGTGTGTGGAGGGGGGGGGGTGGAATAGGTAACTATATAATAAAAAAGCCCCCAAAATCAGAACTGTCCCTATAAAAATTGGGACATCTGGTCACCCTATGTGTGACCCTAAGAGCATCGTTGTGCCAAAAGACAAGGGTTTGCCTGGTACCCAGCAATGAGTTTCAGCTGCCCTGACCAACTCAGTGTACCCCAACTCACTAATATTACTAATCTGTATCTAAAAGGTGTAATGTAATATGTCATTGGAAAACTAATAACTCACTGATCATTACTATTCTTGTGTGATGTATGTACAGTCAACCCTTGAAGAACTTTACAGATAGGCTGGAAATATATGACTAAAAGGTGTTTATCAAATCCCCCTGACGTGCCTGGTTTAAACAGGTTTTCCCCAAACAAAGGAAAAAGGCCAGGTGTGGCCAAATTCAATGGGCTACTCATTTGTATGAGAAATTGCAGGAAGAGATCATTTGCATTGTAAAAGTCACCAGTGGAGGAAAAGACAGCATAGAGTCTGCAGGAGGCAGCATGGCATTCACACGCAGCAGGGAAAAGGAAATGTATCTAGGGATACACTTCAGAAGAATACATTTCAAAAATTTACCGGACTATAGAGGGGGAGTGAACCCCGAAATCACCCTTCACCTGAGGAGACAAAGGAACCAAGCTCTTTAAGCTCTGTGAAGCTCAGAATTAGAAAAACTCAAGTTAGCAGACCCTGGGTTTGTTAACCTAAGGCAGGCCTGCACAACATGCGGCCCAGGGGGCCGTATGCGGCCCGCGGGGGCTCACTGTGCGGCCCGCGGGGAGTGAGTAGGCAAGCAGTGGGTGAGGGAGGGGGGCTGAGTAGGTGAGCGGGGGGGCAGTGGCAGGGAGTGAGTAGGCGAACTAGGAGGGGGGGGGGGGCTGGCGCAGGAGGCGAACGGGATGGCGGGGGCAGGGGGGTGAGTAGGTGAGCCGGGGGAGGAGGTCTGAGGAGGCGAGCGGTGAATCGGTGGCTGACCTGTTCTACTGATCTGGTCTGGCTCCCATCCCCTCTCCAAGGGTTGCAGCTGTCTGGAGGTGCCTGCCTTCCATGCCTACCTCATTCAGTCAACAGTGCAATTGATTACAAAGTGAGGGGAAGCTGAGGGGGTTGTTTCTGTGGGGCGGGCGGCGCTGGGGGGGGGGGGGGTTGTTTCGGGGGGGGGGGGGGG